>NC_084822.1:25276239-25467285 GCF_958449725.1 Rosa rugosa
TTATCAGTTATCAGTCCGCCAAGCCCCGAGCCGCCGTCGCCGCCTGGAACGCCGATGCTGACGTCTGCTTTGGAACGGGCCTGTGTGTCTATATATATATATATATATATATATATATATATATATATATATATATATATCAGATAATTCTTATTGGGTGGGTATGGGGATGGGGATCATAATACCATTCCCGCTCCGTACCCGATTTCAGAATTCCAATACTGGGGATCTTCATCCCCGTTACCCGATTTCTCCTGAATTTCTCCCCGTTAGGGTCAAATACCCAATGGGGATTATGCCATCCCTACTCAATTGAGATTGTATGTCGTTGGATTTTTGTTGGGCATTCCCTTTGCTCTGTTGTTTTTTATCTGAGCATTCCCGCTGCCCTTCTCTCTTTCCTTCGCTATAATCATTGCTCTTATATTTGAATGTGAAGCAATTTTTTCTTCCCATTCATAGATTTTCATGCATAATGAAATTTAGATATTTGGGTATGTAGATACCTCCACTAGCAAGGCTAGTTCTCTACATCACCAAGCATAAGTAACACCACTTTGGGACATCCACAAGACATGGCAAGGCCCACCGAGACATGCATCATGTAGCCCTATGTTCAGGCTACGCGGCGGTATCCGGAAGTCGCAAATCCGCCACCGGGAAGCCACCTTCCCGCCCTTGCCAAGATGCCTCCACAACATAGCTTTCTGCATGTTAATTAGACTAAGGAATAGTTGATTGCTTGTCCCACATCGAAGAACAAGTAGAGGAGATGGCTTCCTTGACTTATAAAAGGAACTCTTCTCCCACTTAGGTAGACATTCCATATCCAACATCCCATTACATGCTTTGTAATCCCTCTTGGGCCGCAAGGCTCGACACACTAGTATAAGCTTTCAAGTGGACGTAGTTTCCCGCTCATGCGGAGGCGAACCACTATACATCTTGTGTCACACTCTCTCTCTCTCTCTCTAAAGCTAACTAGAGATCCCACGGATCACTAACGTTAACATTGGCGCCGTCTGTGGGAAGCCAACACATTGGCTTCGTCACCTTCCATGAGCTAAGTCTGCTTAGCGGAGCTTGAAGAAATTTCTTCCTTCTTTGAGTTTATGCTTGAATTAATGTTTCTTGGCGGCAACTTTTTTCCTAGGCTGATCAACACTACCCCAGCGGTACAACTAGAGCAGAATGTGCAGAAATTTGCACTTTGAGGGCCGGTCAACACGTGGTCAACGCCCATTAGGGCCGGTCAACGCTGATCAATGGCTGGTCAACGCCACACTACCAAAAAAAAAAAAAAAAAAAATTTGACACATTGGCGGCAAACTTCTCTGGACACCCAGAGATTTGCTCTGGCCACCCAGCCACTTCAGCCAGAGATTTGCTTCATCCACCTGCTGGGTCGGCCTCCATGCCTCCGGTCTCCGCTAGCAAGCCCGGACTTGCTCCGCCGAACTTGGCCAGCGGATCCGCTCCGCCCAACTCGTGAGCTAAGCCAACTTCGTTGCTTTGTGCTACCCGGAGGGTTCAACACTCCGCTCCGCCCACCGCTGCGCACGTCTCCGCTGCACACCCCGCTGACCGCAGGCTCAGCCGAGGTACCACCGCTGAGGAATCTCCGCCCAACTCCTCCGCTCACTGCAGCTCCGTAGTTCCTCCGCCCAACTTCACAGTTCCGCCCAACTACCAGGTCGGGGACTGCACCCTGCTGTTACTTTCCTCCGCCGGACTTAGTTTCCTCCGCCGCCGAACTCGAGTCTCCCCTCAACTTCCTATCTCCGCTGAGCTCCAAATGTAGAGCCTCCGCCGGACTACATCACCGGACGGCCTCCGCCGGCCTATACACCTGTTGAGCACCACTGACCTCCTTTCGGTCATCTCTCCGCCAATCACCTCAGCACCGTGCAACAGCTCCGCTGGCTCCAACCGCCAACCACCGGGCTCTGGCAGCTCTGGTAGCTCCGCCACAACAGCTCAGCGCTAAGCAACAGCTCCCCTGAGCTCCTCCGCCAGCGACTGCAGCCTCCTCCGCTAACCAGGCTTCGCCGGAGCAAAATCTCCGTTGGGCAAGCCTCCGCCACCACCGGCCAGGGCTCTGCTGTCCTAAACCCGCTGCCCAAACCTCCGCTACCCACACTAAGAGCAAACAGATGCGGATGCAGGTCCCAGAACCCAGCTAAGACAAAGCTTGACGGGCAAAGCTCTCTCGTTAACTCGTCGAAGCTGGACGTTTCACTCATTAAAATCCATGAAAACGCACCAACCAGCCAGATAAGTCTTTCTTTAATCATTATCTCTGGTTGTACCGACAGCGACGTGTGCATGTTTCCTCTGTGATCAACTTGTGCCTCTGTCGGCCACATGCCTTTCATTCTTCAATGCATGTTGATAATTACGCTATACACAATTATACATGTGTCATGTGTTGAATTCGAGACCATGCATGCTTATCTATGTATGAACATGCTGGTGCTTAATTAAAGTCCTTGTCTCCATGCTTATTTACATCTTTTTGCACACAGCATCATCGATAGACAACATCAGTTTGCCTCTATGTCCAAGTGCAAATTATATTGAGTTTACATGCTCCATCTCAACCGCTAGCATTCCTTGCTTATTTGTATTTCTCCTACGTGATCTACCGCAAATAAACATAAATATTAGTATTGCTTTTACATACACATGTACTACTCACCTCTTTTGTTTCGAGGAAATTCAACTATTTCCATCAAGCATTCAACCGCATCTACGAGTTGACGGATATTGTCGGCGTATTTTATCCGCCACAAGCAATAGACCGCAACGCTAGGCCAAACTCCGCTAGCCTCCAAATTGGCACAAGATAAGTGCATTCCTCTTATCCTTTCCGCTCTTACGATTAGAGCTATTGCCATGTCTATACATGTCTCCCTGACCCTTAAGCATGCCTTCAGAATGTTATTAGCAACTTTACTACAAGTACATGCTATACACATATGCCATGCTACTACTTCATTGCAACTCAATTACATAAATATGTGACACTCATCTAGAAGCTTGTGACACTTACGACTTGCTAAAACATGCTCGGGTTACGACTTGCTTGGGTATCGAGTATGGCCACGACTTGCGCTTGGGCCACGCCTCGCATGCTCGCACAGCGCCTACACACTCAACTACACCCAACTTGCTCGAACAACCCAACTTGCTCGGTCATGTCCAACATGTTTTACTTAAGCCCCAAGTTCACAAACGCTTCATTCTATGTCACCGGGACTACTCCCACAAAATTACTATGGACACCCATTACACTTGCCACTATCTATTGTGCGTATTAATGGCCATAAGATCCACATATACAACTACCAATATTTTACATGTTCATACACATTAATGGAATATTGAATTCTTCTACCATTTGTTGTTCCCTTCAAATCGAATTCTTTTTCGCATTCCATTAATACGGACGATAACCAATACAACAAGCATTCTACATATGCGCGTTTCTTTTTGTCTCATTATGCAGGATTAAGCGAGTCCCTTCTTGCTTGCGGAGCTCGGGGACTTGTAGGGGCCGTGCGCCCCTCGGATATTACTTATGCTTGATGATTTCATGATTTGAACTCCCTAACCAAGAAGCTACTCTTACTCGGGGACTTCGGGGACTTGTAGATACCTCCACTAGCAAGGCTAGTTCTCTACATCACCAAGCATAAGTAACACCCACTTTGGGACATCCACAAGACATGGCAAGGCCCAACCGAGACATGCATCGTGTAGCCCTATGTTCAGGCTACGCGGCGGTATCCGGAAGTCGCAAATCCGCCACCGGGAAGCCACCTTCCCGCCCTTGCCAAGATGCCTCCACAACATAGCTTTCTGCATGTTAATTAGACTAAGGAATAGTTGATTGCTTGTCCCACATCGAAGAACAAGTAGAGGAGATGGCTTCCTTGACTTATAAAAGGAACTCTTCTCCCACTTAGGTAGACATTCCATATCCAACATCCCATTACATACTTTGTAATCCCTATTGGGCCGCAAGGCTCGACACACTAGTATCACTACACCAATTTTTCAATCAGACGACAGTTTTTCACTGTCGTCTGATTATAGGCATTGCTGTTGTCTATCTCAATGCCGTCTGATACATAATCAGACAATACCAAAAAACTGTCGTCTGATAAAGTTTAGTACAACAGCAGCTAATATCATGTCTGTTGTCTGAATACCACGAAGAATAACAGCAGCTTATATACTTACTGTTGTCTGATAAAGTTTAGTACAACAGCAGCTACTATCATGTCTGTTGTATGAATACCACGAAGAACAACAGCAGCTTATATACTTACTGTTGTCTGAAGGCTGTGCCAGACAACAGGGGCTTATATGCTTGCTGTTGTCTGAAGGCTTGATCAGACAATATGTACTTGCAAATCCCATTGTCTATCTATTATTGATACTATAGATTTCTAAAAAAAACCATTGTTTGTTGTTTTGCTGGACAATGGCTTTCTCATTCTTTTAGTCCTTAAAGTATTATAGTTAGATCACTCATACAACAGTTTTTGTTAGGCATTTTATGATGATCAATTATTGGACAATAGTTTTTAGCTGGAATAGAATGGTCCGAGAGACATTCAAAAGACCTACATTCTGCATATATGGGATCCAAATGACAACCCAAAACACATTTATTTATGTAAAGATTCGATACATTCATCCATATATCCATCAGAGTCATTCTATCCCAACACTAACCCCCACGATACTTGTCCATAAATGTGATGCACATTAACCTTGCCTAAACCCCACAAATATGTGAAAACAATGCACCGGCAGCTTTAAGTACATCCTTTTGTTTACCTCGGTAAGAACCTGCATATAATAATGTAGAGATGAGTGAATACATTATATATTAGTATTATATATCTTAAGAAGCTGTAAAGAGATTGTAGAAATATTAGAGATAAAGGCGTTCAATTAATCAAATGCAAATTAGAGTTCTTACAAGAATTTACTCCGTTCTACCTGCTAAGATAGTCCTATTTACAACATCAACTAGCAAAGCATAAGTTTATGGAATTTAAATCTTCTTATGTACACTTTTAAATCTTCTTACTACTTTATAGTTCATTGTTTCTATATAGAGCACAGTATTTAACCGGACCAATCATACAAATGTGAAATGCCACAGACCAACAATGGTAGAACAAAACATACCAACAAATGTAAACCTACAGCTATTAAACACATACATTTACAAATAGATAAACTGACCAGCCAAAAAGAGAGCATTTTAAGAAGCAAAAATTTCAAAGTCAATATTTAGGAAGGTCAAGATCAGTAGGCAATCATAGTACCTGATCACATAAAATAACTGTGCCAGGACCAAAACCCTCGTTTTTGAACTCATGGCCTCTGTAGACGTCAAAATCAATCGTGTATATGTTAGTGTAAATGCAAGAAATCTAAGCAAATCATGATAAAATCCTTGGCGATTAACCCATATCAGAAACAATCAAAAAATGAAATCTGAACCCAAAAACAACACAAGATAACGACAAACATATAGAAATGACACCCAACAAAGAGCACACAAGCAATCATAAGATTAGCCCAAATTTAGAGGTTAATAAACTATAAAGCATAAATCTTTAATACCCAGAAAGCGATTTCAGTTTGGAACCGAATCCGATCAAGAACCCAGAACAGCAACAGGTCGAGAATTCAAGAATCAATAATGGGTATTGAGAAGAATAGGAGACCAAAGCATCTGAAACAAGAACTAGCTTTTTCTCCTCTGTCGGCACATTAAAAGTAAATTTAGGTAGGCAAGCACCAAATTGAGGTGATAATATAATAATGTAGAGATGAGTGAATAGCTGGATATATGTTGCATGCAACTGCCAAGAAAAATACCCATGAAAAATAGCTGGATAAATTTATAGCATACATTCCATGCTCAAACAAAAAATAAAATTACAAACTGCAAAAGTAAAGAATCCAATGAAAATTACTCACAACTTCAACAACACAACAATTTCTCATATATTGTTGGTTCAAGCACAATGCTAATTAAGTTCAACAACGCAAACACATAACATCACTTACTACACCTAAAAGCCTATTGTTAGCAAGTCAATATTTAAAGAGAATCATGACTCAGCACCCACAAAAATGTCTAACGCTCTACATCTGCTTAAATTAGAAAGGGAAGGAAGTCAAGGAAGTCAAATGTCTAACAATCCAGGTACATATACTAGATGTAATAAGAATTTTGATTTCTGACTTAGGACAGGGTTTGCAAGCGTTGGCTCATTTGAAGTGTAGAGGTCAGGTACATAAACTTAACTATCATTAGAATACTACGTACTTTAAATGAAATAGTAATATACTTGATACATTATCAGTTGTAAGTGAGTAAAAGTTCACCTCTGGCCATATTTATGACTGAGAAAGAGTGGATGAAATAGTTGTATATGTGCCATATTTTTGCTGACACAAGAGGCATTTTACTTACATATGAGTCACTCTTTGGGATAGGATAGGAGGGATCACTCTTTCCAACCTATAACACGAAAAAGAGACATGATTCGTACAATTTATTAGTTAGAAAAATAGTAGCTAGAAGCTCATGATTCACAGTAAATGAAGATCCGTGTTCTGTGTAAAAAAAGGGCTCCAAGTTACTCATTCTATCTCAGAAATTGGGGCCATTTTTTCAAAGACGCCTCATTCGTGAAATAATAAGAGTTAATTAATCAATCTCTCTCTTAAATAATACTGGATCACTGGTTTGTTTATGCATATATGGGTATCATATGGGTATCTAGAAGTAATTGCATTATGTTGTCCAAACATTTATGCAAACACAAGAGGCATAATACTTACATAGTTACATATGAATCGCATTTGGGGGTTAAGACATATGGAATTTTACCACCAATGCTATTAGAACTAATATCCCTTGAAGAAGAAAGATGAAGAGATGTAGCAACAGGCATGCTTACACAACTATAGTAAGTTGAAAAAAAAAAAAACAGTAGAACCACTTACAGTTGCTTCAAACTGTAGAGATAATAGATCTCAGCAGTAATATACCCATAGAGATTTAGACCATTAAGTTTACTACATAAGATCAAAGGGGAAGTTAGTTCAGGGTCTTGTAAATATTTTGAAGAGGTACGACTGAAAAGGGAGCAATAAATAAAATAAATGAACTGACTGATATGGTAGCCAATGGTATATACTACAATACAACTGTTATAAATTAAACTTGCACTTCTTTTCAGTCACTTGGAACTTTCATCAAACAGGTGGTGTGCATGTAAGGCCAAACACATCTATGGTGTTCTCAAGCATTTTAACTTCACCAAGGAGATCATTTGCCTCACATTTCAAATAATGCCTATCAATTCGAATCTTAGAAGTAACAAATGTTTGAAAGACAATGCGTGGTTAATGACTTCCTTGGCTTGATAATGAAAATGAATTTCTTTGAAAGAGGTAAAAATTGATAACCTAGATTGTTAGACAATAACCACTACATCTCTTTTAGTAGCTCAGACAAGGGAACCAAATGATTAAAGGCAAAAATTGATAACCTGGATTATTCAAAAGAAAAAATGAGAACTTGGTGTTGATAAAGGAATGTATTGGGTGAAGCTATATCGATGGAATTCTATACCTTTGGCTTGAACATGACGTGCTCGTTTGAGACCCAGATCTATTCTCCAGCTATAAGAGGATTCAAAGAAGCAATTATCTCTTAAAGCTAGG
This sequence comes from Rosa rugosa, assembly GCF_958449725.1. Taxonomy (NCBI): domain Eukaryota; kingdom Viridiplantae; phylum Streptophyta; class Magnoliopsida; order Rosales; family Rosaceae; genus Rosa; species Rosa rugosa. The sequence goes on from NC_084822.1 coordinate 25,284,004, forward strand.
AGTACCCCATGAAAATAAACAGTGTAATTCAAAGAGGATTCAAACACTGTAATCTCTTAAAGTATTATTCCGCTTAAAGTTTCATTTATAGTAAGAGTGTCGTAAATAACCTTTAAGGACACTTCATGAAATATGTGTCCTTGTTTGGTGTCCTTGTAATCTATATTTGTAGTAGTGATTCACCACAGACCTAAACCCAAATCTCAACCTAAGATCAAGCTGCCCTCACCTCTCATTAATCAACCAACTCTAACTTAACCGAAGGACACACCGACTTATACGTCTTATAAATGCCATAAATTTGATAGAATTGAAAGCAATAGAATGGAAACTGGGAAACAACGTGTGGAAATATGATAGATGTTATAAATGACCCTCAACCCAGTGTAGCTAATGCAACTATCAAAAACTACAACACCTAGTGTTTAACATTACAATTTCATCTCAGTATTTCCCACAATTTTCAACCACCCTCCCATAAGAACCACATACATACCAGTTTGAGCCATCATCCACATTCGAAATACTAAACGAGTCCAAAGACTTGTTGGGCAAATCCGAAAAATCCACCTCCAGCTGGGTCTCCAGAAAATTTATTGGCAGAAGAACAAAAACCCCAATAATCCCACCAAACCCAAACACCTTCAAACTGCACAAACAAAAAAACCCAACTTCAAAAAATCAAACTCAAATCCAATATACCCTTTAACTACTAGTCCATCCATCACTAACCTGAAGATGAAAATGCGCATAAACACCACGGCATCAAAACTGGTGACAGACAGGAGCTGATCTTCAGAGGGCTGCCATGCCCGTTTCACCCAACCCGCAGTGGGCAACAATCTATCGAAATCGAAGCCATTTGTTTCAGCTGGTGCTCCTTTTGCAGCAACAGAACGCGGTGCATAAACCTTGGCGTTACTGGGTTGCTTCCTCAGAATAGAGTAGAGAGTGAAGAATAGCAAACATAGACCCAGATTAATTCCCACTAAGGTTAATAGCGCAGAGAGGATCATAGCTACTAAAAGAGAAAATTACATATAAACCCAAAAATTCAACCTTCTATTAAAAAACACCCATACAAACTTTTCTTTTAATTTACACCCAAATCACATTAATAAACCTTCTATATAGAGTGATTCATAAAAAAATAAATAAAAGGAAAACCTTCCATATAGACTATATGCCTATAATCAATATTTTTTCTTATTTAATTTCACGTATATCTAATTTGCCCATTTACATTCTCTCAAATAATTCATGTCTAATGTACCTACTAAATATGTATATGTAGGTAGGGCTTAAATAATAGAAATGTTCAAGCTTAATAGAGATCGACACGCAATGATATACACCACAATCATAGGTGTAACATTTTTGTTTATACAATCATAGGTATAATATAATAGAAAATCTAACAAACATGTATGATACAAAAAAAAAATAATAAATTCTAATACAGAGATGTTATACAAAACCTATTAACATTTAGGCTGTAATCGAATGTATAAACCAAAAACTAAGCCTCCTATATGTTAGATACATACCTGAAATCAAATTATCTAGAAAAAAAAAAAATATTCTAATGATCAGGTACCTTTTTAGTACATACCTTACAAATAGAACAACTGTATAATATGTTATTAACCTATGTTTGCTTTCCATTCAAGTGTTTATATGAAAAATATAAAATACCTTTTATATAGAAAAACAAACCACGAAATAGAGAAATCAGATATAAACCTCGATGTAGGTATTGATTACGAGCGTCTAGTTCATCAAGTGTATTTGTTTAGAGCTTGTGGCATATTAAGACATTTTTTTGACAAAAACATGTTTTATTTTCTATGTCAGTTAATGAGAATTTATTTATGTATTCAACCTAATCAACATATTTGGGTGTATATTAAAAAAAATCATGGATGGGTTTAATCTAATAGGTGTAATCAAATTTGGGTGTAAAATGAAATGCCCCTAGCTAAAACCCCTCAAACACCTTAAACCCCAAATGAAAAAAAAAAACTGCAAATTTCTAGTGCAGAAATGGGATTATAATCCAAAGTTGGAAACTTTTGAGAGAGAGCATTGTGATTTGATTAGGAAAAAAGAAAAAATGAAATAGCAGATTGCAAATTTACAAACAATGCCCACTAACTAGAACCCAAAATTCAGTGACAAAATCAAAGACCCTTTCAAATTTTATCAAATGAGCAATTGGAATCGAGAACCATACCGAGTGAGTGATCCGGTGGATGAGGAGAGAAGGCGAGCCCGAAAGAGAGAAGGGTGAGAGCACCGTTATTCGGCAACGGTGAGCTGGGTTTTGTTCGGCTACAGTGGGTTGGGGTTTGTTCTTCAACCCCCACGGTACGGTTTGGTGGTGGTGGTGACGAACGCCAATGGCCGGAGGCTGGCGTTGGAGTTGCAACGACAGAAGCGGTACATGGAGTGAGGCTCGGGCCTGAGGAAGAGTGAGAGAGGGAGAAAAAAAATTAGGAAGGCTGCTGCTGAGAAAGAAAGAAAGAAAGAAAGAGAGATGGCTGAGAGCGGGACTCATGAATATTTTGAGCTGGAGGCGGGTGTTTTGCTCGACCGAATGGAGAGGGAAAGAGTTGAAAGTGTTAAAGTATATGTCAAACCCTAACTCTAAAAGTCAGCTATTGTATCGAAAAAAAAAATACTCTAAAACTCAGACGACATCAAATAAGGTATATTGTCTGAAACTAATCTGACAACAGACAAACTAAAAAGCATTGTGTGAGCTACTTAAATCAGACAACATATTTCAGCAGGCAGTGACTTAAAAAATATCAGACAACAGACACCTAATAACAGTTGTGTGACTGAAAATAATCAGACAACAGCAAAAAACAACCATTGTATAAATGAACCTTGGACAACATCACATAATAACTGTTGTCTGAATTAATTCATTCAGACAACATCATAAAAATAAACCATTGTCTGAAATGTTATTGCCCAAGAGCCAAGAAAAAACTGTTGTCAGATTCGAAAACTTAGACGACAGAATATTTCTTGCTGTCGTCTGATTAACTCAGACGACAGTTAAAATGTTTGCTGTCGTCTGATATGTGTTGTCTGATTCCGAAATTGGTGTAGTGTATAAGCTTTCAAGTGGACGTAGTCTCCCGCTCATGCGGAGGCGAACCACTATACATCTTGTGTCACACTCTCTCTCTCTCTCTCTAAAGCTAACTAGAGATCCCACGGATCACTAACGTTAACAGGGTATCTAACATATTACTCTCTTATCTGTGTTATCCGATATTTTCTTAACTCTTATTTGATTTCATACACTTGGTCGCATAATCAGACTCAATGATTTGCAAGATCTGCTTGGTGATTTAAATGATGATTCTTGCGTTAACTTTCTGGCTCTAAAGCTGCTATATATATTTTTTTCCTTCCTAATAAAAAAAAAGGTGCGGCTATTGCCACCCTACAATTTTCTTTGTTCATCATACGGTGTACACATTTTAATTTCAATATTTATTTATCTAACCCATTTCTTTTTTCATAAATATCTTTATATGACATATCCAATTGAAAAAGAAATTGTTTTAACAAAAATCTCTCATTTAATTTATACCAATAGTAAACTAAGGGTGTTGTTATTAACACACCTTAAATCTTTATTCATGCACCCTTTTCCATTTTATTTTTTTTTGAATCAAGGGAGGTCAGCCATTTATTAAAGAAATAAAGGATTACACAGTACAAAGCTCAGCTGCAATTGTAGGTTGTAAAAATTCTGGAGTTGAAAAATAAAAAGCATTTTGTCTAAGAGAACATGCATGGTTAGCCAACAAATGTGCTACCCCATTGCCTTTCCGACCAACATGAGTCACTTGTATAACACTCTAAGCCTCTAAGAGAGCTAGCACATCATCATATATTCTGCCTAGCAAGGAAAAATTAACAGAATCATGCAAAGAAAGTTGTCGCTGAACCTCCAAGGCATCAGTCTCCAGAATAACTGGTCTAAAACCATGCTCCTCCACAAACTCTAAAGCAGCCTTGCATGCCAATATTTCAACATGTTCTAGGGAATTCAAACCGTTCAAAGGCCAGGCGCCTCCGCACAGCATTATACCAGTCTCATTTCTGAAAACGAAACCCAAACCACCCTTCCTAGTAGCGTGATGGAATGCACCATCAACATTGATCTTCACCAACCCCACAGGGGGAGCTTCCCACACTGCTATACATTTAACCTTAGGTTGGGAGGGCTTCAAATTGTGAAACCTAAATTCTTGCAGCCTAGAGACAATCCCCAAACTCACATCCCTGGCCTCACACCTCTTCTGATTCCAAACCCGATCATTTCTTTCCTTCCAAATTCCCCAGAACGAGAATAAAAGTTCTCCAAATTGTATTAACGATAATTCATTAGCACACTGGTTCAACCAACTAATAACATCACCAAGCATATTACTCGGATTGTAACATACCTGTTGCAGCATAGCATTTGTGTGAAGCACCCTCCTAGTATAAGGGCAATCCTGACAAAGGTGGAGAGTCGTTTAAGTATGAGACTAAAATAAAACACATATATTTGAATCCAAAACCACTCGCTTCGAAGCTAAGCTATCTAGCGAAGGAAGAATATCCAAACAAGCTCTCCAAACATGGATTTTTGCTTTATTGGGGATAACCACCTTCCAAAGCTTTTTCCAAAAACCCGAGTCGACAGGAAGTTGCACGGACTATAGCTGGCAGACTGCCTAAACGTAGATCGATATGCCGTCTTGACCGAGAACTTTCCATCCTTCGAAAGCTTCCAACAAAGCCTATCATTTACTTCTCTCCTACTCAATGGAATTGCAGTAGTAATTACAGTGGCTTCCTCAACTGTGAAAATCTCTTGTAACAAAGGTATGTTCCACCTGCCAGTATCACTTAACAAATCATGAACTTTACGAACCTCAACCATAGCCAAACCTGAATGGATAGGCCTCCCAAGAGGTAATGCCACCACCCAACTATCAAAGTAGATATTAATATTCTCTCCATTTCCCATCTACTAGTAGCAACTATCTTTCATCATTTCTCGAGTTGAGAAAATGCTTCTCCACTAGTACGAGGGAGAAGCATGAGATGTTGCTTCCTGTTAATGTCTAAAGTTCAGCGATAGCTAAACCTTGGTTAACGCTGATCCGATGGGCGGACCGCTACTTGCGATATGATCGATACTCCCGCTACCTGTCAAATAAAATACAAAGAGGCGTCAAAGGGAGACCGCGCTGGGCGGTCTTCTCTTCTCCGATGCCTAAGTTAGTCAATGTATTTATGTTGACAACGTAACAGTAGGTAAGTAGTAAATGCGTAATTAATGAGGAGAGAGGAGAGAACCTTTTATAGGTTAGGAAGAGGCTGACCTCTTCCTTGTTTTCGATGCGGGACTGATATGCTTCAGTTCCCAACTTCTGGAGCTTCTGATGCTATGGCGCGGGGTGAGCCGGGGCTCAGGCGGTAGCCTGCGTGGCTGTGTTTCCATAGGTCACATCGTTGGTTGTAGTTGGTACCGCTGGCGGTAGCATGAGCGTGGCTCATTCTAGCTAATTATGCTTGGCAAATGCTCATGTAAGTACAAGTCCCCCAAGTCCCCAGTCAAGGAGGGCAATCTTGGTTGGGGAGTTGCCTAGCAGTTTGAAGTGTTACTTCTGCTAGACTTGCAAGAGCATAATTAGCGTCAGTGCGTTGTCAACCATGGACTTACTGAGCAAACGCTTTATACCCTTTCGGGTGGGCCCCTGCTAGGCCCCCCAGGGAGTCCCCCACTCCCCGGCTAAGATAGACCTCCGTTTGGTCGGTATATTGTTTGTTGAGGGGAGCTGCGCGGAGCAGAGGGTGTTGGGTAGCGAGCCCAATCTTTGGTACCCGAGTGGCGGGGGTCAACATGCCTAATCAGGGCCGTCGTAGACTGTTGACAAGTCCCCCTGTCCCGTAGGGAAGTAGCTTCTGCGACACCGCGTGGCGGTTCTCGTAGATTTGACTGTAACGCCGCGTGGCGGTCGTCGTCAGAATGAGGCGTCACCTCGGGAATCGCCGTTGGCGGAAGTCCCTCCGCTGATAGTAAGAGGCAATAATTGTCGCGGGGACCTGGCTGGTCGCCGTTCAGCGGACTGTCTTGCTTGAGGGAGAGAGAAGTTCTAATAGCGGAGTTGCGCTTAGCGGAGATTCTCGCGTGCAAGAAGAAAGGGAGAAGTTCCGCTAGCGGTGTTGCGCTTAGCGGAGACTTGCTTGCAAGAAGAAAGGGAGAAGTTCCGCTAGCGGTGTTGCGCTTAGCGGAGACTCTCGCTTGCAAGAAGAAAGGGAGAAGTTCCCTAGCGGTGTTGCGCTTAGCTGAGACTCTCGCTTGCAAGAAGAAAGGGAGATGTTCGGCTAGCGGTGGTGCGCTTAGCGGAGACTCTCGCTTGCAAGAAGAAAGGGAGAAGTTCCGCTAGCGGTGGTGCGCTTAGCGGAGACTCTCGCTTGCAAGAAGAAAGGGAGAAGTTCCGCTAGCGGTGCTCCGCTTAGCGGAGGCTCTCGCTTGCAAGAAGAAAGGGAGAAGTTCCGCTAGCGGTGTCGCGCTTAGCGGAGACTCTCGCTTGACGGTTGGTATACCCGCTTTGTGGACTGTTACTTCGGATAGATGCTTCGTTTGACGGCGCTTGACACGTGGCCATCATTCATTGGGTTAGCATGTTGGATAACGTCTGCTCAACACGCCCGCATCCTCGCCATTAATGCAAGTAATTATGGATTTTGTAACCGAGGCGACGCCTCGGTTAATTCGAAGAGTAAGTGTGATCGTGGGGCACGTGTACAACTGTCGTGCGATGTCGTTTTGTAGCGGACGACCTAGATTTATTTGATGTTTACATAAAAGAGAGGGAAACTGAGTGGTTCAACACTTTGCATCTTGAACCAGTATTGTCGTCTTCAAGCTTCACCCTGAGACCCGAGAGGAAGATTCTACGATTTCGTGAAGTTATCGATCTCTGGAGGACGAAAACCTCTTGAAGCGAAGACGAGCACCCTCGAGCACACTAGAGTTTCCATATTTTGAGGTTGATAGCCTGAATCTCGTCCCTATTTCATTGGATTTTTTTTTTCTGTCAGTTTCTGGTTTTGTGGTTTCAAAGTGGTTTCTACCATTCCCTGGTGTATCTAAAGGTCTAGAATAGTGTTTAGGGGTGGGTTTTAGGTGTTTGGCAGAGGGTTGGGGTTTTTTACCTTGCTAAGTGGTCGAATCTGGGTTTGAGTGTGGATGCGTTTTGTTCTTGTTTTGGTATTTTTTGGGTTTTCTGGGAATGGGTGTTCTTGATGTTCTTGGCTGCAATCTGACATAGGCACAGTTTAGATCGTTGTTGAACTAACTTACCTGGGTTTTAGGGTTTGTGATGGCTAGCGTCGTAGAGATCTCGAGCAGTGAGGATTCCGGGTCTGACGTGTCGTTCAGTGTGGCAGATATGATATTTATTGATTCGTTGCGTCCGTCTGTCCATGCAGGAACCTCACTGTCCGATCCGGTAGATATCGAGCCGCTACAGACCATACCCAGCTGGGAAGTGGCAATGGGTCATGCCGGGCGTCCAAAGAGTTCTGGGGCAGGGGAGGAGGCTGTCGCTCGTAATAGGCGTGAAGAGCGGTTAGCGAGTAATAGCGCCACAAGCATTTCTGCTGACGGGGGAGAGGATGGCAGTGAAGAAACTGAGTCAGCCTGGGTCCTCCGTGACGGTACTCCTGTTGACGAGGCGGGAGGAGCGATGACTGTTGCCGCCGTGAATCGGTTAAAGCGGGTGTTTCGCCTCCCTGGGGTTGTGAAGCTGCGACCGCCGATTAAGGATGAAAGGGCGTCGATTTTGCCAGCGGGTCATGCTACCGTGCACGAGGCGATCTTCCACCAGGGGGTGACGTTTCCCGACCGTGGCGATTGCTGATGGCGATGAACTCACTCTGGCGTTTGTCAGGATGTGAAGGGCCGACCGCGGCCGAAGTACTTCACTTTTACGAGCTTGTGTACGTGAAGCGCTAGGGTTGCAGCGGGCAAATGAATTTGAGTCACCGCCAGGGGGCGCCCAAGCTAGTCAAGAATCTTAAGGATACCATGTCTCCTTGGCGGGGGACCTTCTGCATTGCGACCGCGGGATGGGAATATCAAGCGGGGTCGAATGATGGGGTGCCGACATTCAGGATTAAGTCGGAGTTCCAACCTATCCGAGGTTGTGGCCAGCTTCCGCTGATCGCTGGTTTTGCTTGTACGATAATTGCTCTATTTTGTTCTAACCCTTACCTCGTTTGTTGTGTAGTGGGGTTGCGTTTTAACCTGACGCGCGAGGAAGAGTGCCGTGTGGCGAGGATTAAAGGCTGTTGGCGGAATCGCAACCTGCTGGACCTCCGTTTGCTCACCGGCTGGGAGTTGCTGGTCGATCAACAGTTGACGCGCGCCCTTGGTAAAGAGCTGCCGTTGGTTTGAACCCTAGCTCACTTTGTACCAGGCTAACTCATTGTGTTTGTTGTAGATTCTCCGCCGGGTAACAAAGCGAGCCGCGACGCTTTTGCCAAATCAATGGATCGCGCGGAGATCAATGATTACTTGGAGAGCATGTATGCCGCTGGGTTGGCGGCGCAATAGACTGTTGTTGATCCACAGACACTGGCGGTGAGCCAGTCAGCGGTCCCTGTGGTGATGCCAATGCCTCACTACTCGCATCTTCCTCCCGCTGACCAGGCCGTGGCGTCAGTTGATAGGAGCATTTTTATGCGACGTTTTAATAATTATTTCCTCATATTTTTCTTAGTTATTTCCTTTACTTAATCATTTTTAATTTAGTTTCTATTTTCTAGGTACATTGGAATAAATGACAAGGAAATGAGCTTAAAGACACATGAAGGATGTGAGACATTGGAGATGACAAAGGCAAGGCACAAGGGATGCAGAAATTATCTGAAATGAAGAAATGGAGTTTTCCTGGTCCGACTGGAAATCCCAGTCAACGCAGGAATCCTGATGAGGCTAGGAAACCTGGAGGCACTAGGAGACTACATGGCTTGAAGATGACACATGGAGGCCCAAGAATCTTATGGATTAATTTGGATTTTCGGCAAATGGTGAAAGCCCATTGGATTTAGGGTTTTGTGGACATAAGGAAGATATTTTTGGAATTAAATCTGATTTTTGCCATGGGAAATGATGGAGATAATGTGAAAGTCAAGGAGATTACATTGAGAATATCAAGGGAGAATTTCAAGGGATTGCAACAAGCAAAAAGGTTGAAAACAGGTCCAGATACATTCCTTGATTTCCACATTCATTATTGGCCAAAATTGAGGAGATAAATCAGAAAATAATCATGCAATTAATGCAAAAATAATCTCCCTAAATCAAGGTGTTAAATTGGAGGCTTCTCATTGGTTGAGTGACATGGCAGAGCTGACGTGGCATTATTTGATTGGTTAATGCTGTGTGGATCAATCTTGAAGACTTGGAGACTAAGTTTCCATCCTCCTATAAATAGGAGCATCCACCACAACACCAACACCACCACAAACACATCTCTCTCCCTCAGAAAATAAACATCAGAAAAATTCTCTCCATTCTCTAGTCTTCAGAAGCTCTGCGTCTCAACCAAGGAGGAGAAGAAGTCATGCAATACATCAAGATCCTATCCGCCATCCATCCTTGTGTCGTCCCTAGAAGATTGCTTGCTTTCAAGGATCTTCAAGTTCTTCGTCTCAAGGCTTGTCATCCATCTTTCATGGTGTATTTCATACTTTCTTTTATTTTCCTTTGTTTGATTCGTAGAGTTATGAATTCTAGTTAACATGACGTTAAGGGCAAAGTTTAAAGCCCATTTATATGTTTTGAAATAAAGTTGTGATTTCTTTATGTTGATTTATATGTTGCTGATGTGAGATTGCTTGATTGATTTTGGATTACAGAAAACTTTTATATGTATGTGTTCTTTGGTGGCCAACTTAGGATATATGCATATAATTGGAGCTAGATTTAAGTAGTAAAGGCTTTGGACAAAAGTCGAAATCAATTAAGGAGGATTGCAAATAGATGAACTTTTTCATACTAGGTTGTGCACTTTGGTTGACATTCTTTCTTTGTTCTTCATGCGTTGAATGTGTTCTTGATTAGCTAGCTTTTTAGACTATGATTGCATGTTCAATAGGATTGATTGAGGTGCTTTCATTTAGGTCAATTAATCAAGGAAAGTAAAAAATGGGAAATTGTTTGCTTACTAACGTTTCACATGGTCAACTTCTTTCTCATGACATAGAAAATCAACTATAGGAATTGTGATTGGATTTCTTGCATATGGATTTGGTTTTGATCTTTGTTCCTTGTGTTCCACCCTTGTATATATGTTTTTACGTTTACTTTATTTTATTTTAATTTTTGATTTAATAATCCTAATCCCCCCTCTTTGTGTTTTCTTGTATATATTTCTTTCTTTGTTTTATTTTTGTAAATAATACTTTTTACTTTTATTAATTATTTACTTGTTTTTACAATTACAGGTGTACCCTCAATCCCCGACTAGAATGATCCCTACTTATTCTATACTGACAATGACATTTTTCAAGGTTAAATTGCGCGCTTCTTTTTAGCTGCATCAATTTTTGGCGTCGTTGCCGGGGATTGAAAAATCACTTGTTTTTGTTTATAATTGTTGTATATAAATTGTTTGAAATTTAGTTTAAATTAACTAGGATTTTTTTTTTATATTGTTGAACACGAGTTTTAATTGTAAGTTGTAAATTGAATGGAATAGGTGAAGTCGCGTTTGTTAATATTGGCCTAAACCCCTTATTGGTACCTAGTTCAGGTCCCTTAAGGTTGAGGGCGGCCTTTATTAACACTTGATGAACTGTCTTCACACTTATAACCTTTTTCATCTTAGTAAGTATAGCCTATGTGGAATGGTGTCTAGGAAGGGGACAACGTTCATGACGGGTTTTTGAATCCAAAAGTGCTTACAAATGGGCCTAAACCACTATGTGGGAGTAGCTTATGCCAAAATGGATTTTGTCTCTCGTGTTCGCCCTCCCCTACCTGGCCATTTCTGTAAGGTTGCCCAAAAGATGTGAAAGGGAGTTTGTGTCTAGGCGACCATACTTGGGCCGCATGTCCACTTGATTTACCGCTTGGAATTATATTCGATATCAATAATATTTATAACAAAAGAAAATGTTGTGATACACTAAGGTATATTGGATAAAACATAGTCTTGAAAAAGGGTAGCTGTTTCAGTCCCATTGCACATCGAGACTCCCTGTTCCCGTACCTAAGTGTTGGAAATAAATTGAACTCCTGTCTATAAAAAAATAAAAAATAAAAAAAAATAAAACTTGTGAATTTGTTACTTGTGTAAATTGTTGTTTGGTGGATAATAATGGTTGATAAGAGTGAGAGTTTTATTATGAGTTTTTAACCATAACAGAATAGGTGAAGGACTTTGTCTTTAATGTTAGTCATCCACCCTTCTCCCTCATGTGGCGCACCTTAGTAGCACAGGGTATCTAGGCTGATTGGATACGAGAAGTGCTAGCAAAGGGTCTCGTCCCCTGCTAAACAAGTGAGCTGAGCTCCGCCAAAATCGTTCCTTTACTACCTGGCTCTGTGTAAAAAGAGTTACCAAAAGATCTAGAAGGACGACTAGTGTTAAGGATAGAGCCCTTGGGCCGCACGTCTAAACCTTGGTTAAGGGCTTATAATAGAATTCAAGCTTTTGTTAATTATTTGTTTCACACTGTTAACTTGTGTACTTAACTTAATTATACTTGTAGTTTGTAATTCATAGTTAAACTTGTTTGTATATTTTGTATTTCTTAGTTAATTATAGTCACTAACTTTATTTATTGGTGGTACCATCTGGCTGAAAGACGTTAAACTCAAGCGCTTCTTGGGAGGCAACCCAATTCAGAAGCAACTGTGAAGGAGTCTACAAACAGATTTGCTTTCTATTTCCCTATTTCTTTTTATTTTTCAATTTTTCTCTTTTGTTTTTATTTTAGAATTTATTTTCGTAAATGCCTTCTATCGATGCTTATTTGTTTCATTGCATGCTTATAATTGATTACATTGAGAACAATGCAATATTTAAGTGTGGGGGAAGGGATTTATATTTTTGTTTTTTATTTTGAGTCCTATATATTGAAAAATACAAAAAAAATAAAAAAAATGTAAAAAGAAAAAAAAAATTGTTTTTGTTTTTGTCTAGATTCTTCTTATTGATTTAGTCTCTACATTTTTATTTGTTTATTTTATTTTATGCAATTAATTTTCTTTATCCAAATTAAAATCAACTAAGCCGCTCACTACCACAATTGTTAATACCATCCTCATGATCTTTAGCTTCCAAAGAGCTAAGGTTGTGAACTTGTAAAAAGGTATACTTTACATGTGTTTTCTAGGTTTATTTTCACTGTGATCTAGCTAGGATAGAGTTACTCAATCCCTTGGGTACGATACTCTTTACTTTTTCCCTTTACTAAAACTTGACCTCCTATACTTGGGAGTAGGGCACATCATACAAAAAATTGCACATAGTTTTCATACTTGTGATGCACCCGACAGCCACTTTGGATTTCACCGGGGTGGGTCCTGTCAACTTGGTATCAGAGCATTAGGTTGTAGGGTGTTGTAGATGCCCTTGCTTCCTGTTACCTTATATGCTTGATGATGCTCAGTACCTCTTCTTAAGTCCATAATTACGTAGTAATTATTCCCCTAATCTTTCATTTTTGCTTGACCTTTGTGGTTATTCATATATATTTATTATTTTTTTCTTATCATGCTAGTAAATGATGGAGAAGCTTGAAATGCACTAAAAAATCAATCTTAGCACCTTTTCCTACTCTGGCTAAAACAAACCAAGCTAGGTAAGGAAGGAGGAGCGACAGTCTAACCAAATGAACTCTAAATAAATTTTTACATGGAGATTCTAAATAAATTTTTACATGGAGATTCTAGACATCCTGAGGATCATTTCTTATGAAGAGTACCAGAGCTAGTTCAGAATGGAAGGCCTTCAAAATATCGGTGCAAGTTTCTACACTAGAAGACAAAAACTGCAAAATCGGGCTTGTATTGATTATGGTAGCATTTCCGGCCAAACCACGGTGAACTAAGCCCTGAAATTTTACTAGGATGATATATTCTCATGGAGGAACATTTGGTATGGAGAAAGCAAAGGCCAATTCCGAAGTCTTGTTAGAGATTTAATTGAAGGGGGAATTTGACGAAAGTGCGCAAAAGGACGAAAATGGGTCAACACTGGATTCCGGCCAAGAGCATGTATGAAGGGCAAGGAATGGCTGTTGACTAGACTTAGGGATTTTAGGTGGGAACATATGATGTAGGTTGTTTTGAAATTCAAAATTTGAATTGAAAGATGATAAATGGTCCCCTCTTACATCTTACACCTTTGTCTCTCATTTATTGCATTGTTTCCTTGCACAATGACCCTCCTACTCTTACTTTAGCTCCTCCACCAAAATATCTATAGGTTTTTAAGTCATTTTTATGTGGAATTAAATACTAGGTCCACATTTTATGCTTACATATTTGTTCATTACATCTAACCCTTCATTTTCTTTAATCTCCACTCTCCATTCATCAGTTTTGGCCTCTATATAGACCCTCCCTTCACTTTGGACATTTTTTATACTTTCCTTCATCCATTTCATCTTCGCGGTCTCTCCATTTCCTCCCCATTTTTCTTGGTTCTTCATCTTTTAGTTAGTTCTTAGAGTTTTTGTGTAGAGAAAAGTGTATAGCCTCTTGGGTTTGCTATAAAACCGAAGGATCTATACATTTTTTATCAGTCACACTCTAGTTTTCATAGATTCAAGCCTTGTTCTTCATAGTTTCTAAGAGTTTTGTGGATTTGTATGGTGATTTGGGTTTGTAGAAACCAAAATTACCATAATTTGAAGCATTTCTCACCTTGTGTTGCATCTAGGAGGCTAGAATGAGCTTTTGTGCTTTCAGTTTGGTACCAAAAACACCAAACCCGTGGGTAACATTCAGCTTCTCCACTCTAACTCTTATTTATTTAGATGTTTCTGATAGAATGCGACGTTTATAATGTTTAAAACCCTATATTTTGCTAATTAAGTTATTTCCTTTAACTTGATTAATTTAACTTAGTTAGTGTTTTGTAGGTACATTATATTTGTGAAGATACTATAGGAGCTAAATGGAGTCTCAAAGTCGAAAAATGACTAAGGAAGGCACAAGTGATGCAGAAATGAAGAAATGAAGAAATGAAAAGCTGACTTGGACTCAAACTCCTACGTCGCGGAAATTAGGAGTTCTACTTAAATCGGGTGTCCCAATTCGAGTCGGATAAGGAAACCTAGTGTCACAAGGAGTCCCTGTTGAATAAGGATTCGCTCGAGAAAGTTCCGGAAGCTTCAAGAATATTTCGGCCAATTATTGGACTAGGAAACTGGTTGGCATATGGAGTCCTGATGAGACTAAGAGACCTGTGGAAGCTAGGAGACGTCATTGAATATCCCTAGATTTTGGTGAAATTCATAAAGTCTTAACGGTGCGTTTGGATGAGAAAATTATGAAATATGTAGGAATTTATAAATGATAGAATCTTTAACTCCATCAATCAAAAATTTCATTAATTGCGATTTTTATTGTTTGGTTGTATCTCTTTAGGATTTAGAATATGTAATAAATTAAGAATTTTTTTTTTTTAAATCAAATAGGAAAAGGGTTGTTTTGGAAATGAAAAATTGAATCGTGCAAAGGAATTTGTAAATGACACATATTTTGATCAAAATAAAAGTGGGAAATCTAAATAATAAATTCCTTCATTTTTTTTTTATAGAGAAATTTAAAATTTCTAATCTGATAAATGCCAAACGTGATAATTGGTTTTTAGAAATTATGAAATTCTCACTTTCAATTAAATTCTGTCATTTTTTCTCTCATCCAAACACACTCTAAAAATCTTTAGGGTAATTCTAGTTAGACCTCCAAATTTAATATTTGGACCTCCCTAATTTTTTTTAAATTTTAAAATCCAAATCTACCCCTGAAAAAAAAAAAAAAAAAAAAAAAAAAAAAAAAAAAAAAAAAAAAAAAAGGAAACTGAGGTCTTCAAGATCGTTGCTGTCACTGCTCCTGGACGTAGCCACGTAGGAGAGTGATTTCTGGCTTATGACATCAAAGTTTATTCCTTCAATCTGCTAACCACGGGATGGATTACAATTAAGAACCAAAGCATAATGAACAAAAATCCCATAATTTCTTCATGCTTCATTTTGTTTTTTACAATTATTAGAATTGTTTTTATTTTGAAATCTGGGTAAAGCATTATTCACAATTCAATATACCTTTGGTTGTGAATCATTCTCAGTTCTCAACTACTATTGCTACTTTAATTGGTCTTGATTTTCTGTATGAATTTTTGTTAAGGTTTATTAATCAAAATTCAAGGTGAGAGCTTAACGAAAGCTCCTTCAATTCCCATCCTCCATCAACATCGATGGAAGAAAACAAAAAGAGGAGAGAGAGAGTTTGATCAACTTAGGAGTTCGGAGACGAAGTCATCCATCTTGCTTCATAACAATTATGTTAAGAGTGTTTTGGTCGATAGAGAGAGTCACAAGGTCGCAAAGATAACAGTTGAGACGGGGAAGAGGAGGCAAAATTGAAAAAAAAAATATGGGCAAAATTGGAAGCTTGATGTGTAAAAATATGAAAGGAGGTCCATATAGCAAATAGAGAGGTCTGAATAGAACCACCCAAATCTTTATTGAATACCCTAAGACTTTTATAGACTACGAAAAGTTTATATTGAATACCCCCACCTAAAGAGAAAAAAAAAAAAAAAACTAACTGTTTCTCATGCGGCCCAAGCCCACCCATGAGCCCACAAATGCATCGCTCAAAGCATGACACGTACGCTTAAACACGGGCTTAAACGACAAGGCCCAATGATTCCCAGTATAAATAGCCTCCACTCGATCAATCCTTTGTGAATCTGCCTAGGGTTTGGAATCGCGACGATGGACGAGACGATGATGTACGAGAACGTGTGGGTGGACGCGGTGTCAGCGTACGACTCATTTTCTTTTAATGTGCCCAATCCAGAAAAGATCGGTACCTTCCTCTTGTCTTCTTAGTCTTCCTCTTGTTTCGTTGGAATTTTTTTTTTTGAGAATATTGTTTCGTTGGAATTCAGCAAAGAAATTATCCGCTATCCTCTTTCGTTCTGTCGTTCTGTGTCTTGTTATAGCTAGAAATGTATGCCTGATGAGGACCTTCCTCTATTGTTCTTTTTCCCTAACGATGAAAATTTATAATTGCAATTATTTATTAAACGCATAGATATGAGACCGGACTAGTATATTTTGTTTCAATGAATGATATATAGTCTGTGACTTTAGTACCCTGATTTGTAACTTTAGAAGCAGGGCCCTGTGCCAAAAACAAAAACATTTTGCTCTTTGTGCAGACAGGGATGCTTGGAGTACACAGCTGGTTCCAGAATTTGCTAAGCTTGGCTTAGTATGCACATGGTGGAATGAGGTATGTGTTGTTTAACTCTCATCCAAAACCAAAAGGACTTCGGGTGCTATTGATAAACTCTGTCATCTTATTTTGGGCAGCATGAAATGGGATGCACAATCGATCCAAAAATAGACATTCCACGCCCGGATGTCTTTCTGAGGGCTCAGGATGCTCTCTATGCTTTCATATCTGGTTTCTCGGCAAAGTTGGTAATGATAGCACATCCTCTGCATTGTTTTGCTCATCTGATATGATTAATCGGCTATTCTTATTCTCTATGTTCAAGATGATTTAAGTAGAGCTGCTAACTTACCCAGATCCCTTGTTTTCTTTTCTTCTTTCGGCACACTTATTTGTCTCCTTTACTGCAACAGCATGTGAATAATACTTTTCGGAAACACTAATTTATGTCGAACAATTACATTGGTGGAAATCTGAGGTTGAATTTACTAGTAAAACTGCACCTAACTTGATCAATTTATGATATTTTAACTCTTCTTCTTCCCCCCTCTTTTGATGATGGCAGGCATTGAAAGTACTGTCGGGCGATGAGTGGTTAATCACTAGAGACTTTGAAGACGAGATTAGTCAGGTGGGGGCATTGTACAATACTTTTTCCAGTTGCTTTGATGGAATTTTATTTAAGAAAATTTCAAAGGTTTCTATATATTTGTGTTCAAGATAGTTAGATTTTAGAAATGTAGGTTTGCTTGTAATTGTTTTTGTTCGATGTTAGACAAGTAATTGTGGCTTTTTATTTATTTATTTATTTATTTGTTATTATTATTTTTTATGCAAGAGCTCTCGTCACCCTCTTCTAATTTTCCCATTGTGTGCAGGATCCAGTGCGTGAACGGTTCGAGACTTTTATTTCCAAATATGAAAAATTCGTGAGTAATCTTGTTCTCTGATGTTCCAGGAAAAAAAAAAAAGGAATATATATATATATATATATATATATATATATATATATATATATATCCTTTGTCAAGTACTGTTAGGCAGACACTTCTTTTCGAGCAGTTCTAATTTTTCACAATATAATGGGGATGCAGATGAAGGATGTTGGTCAGCGGTTCCCCTGTGAACTTAAACCTAATGTACCTAATGTAAGTCTTATTATTTGTTATTGCTATTAATATTTTTTATTCCACCTTTCTTTTTCTGATCTTCTCATTTCCGGGTGAAGTGTGAATTATGACTTTTAACCTTATTTCTAATGAGTAGGAACATTCTATCGCTTTTGTGGCAAATGCATTAATATTTGAAATTATGGCGGTTCTCGTGTGGCAAGTAGTTGGTAATTTGGATGTTGAACAAGAGCTCTATAGTTTGTTGGAGTTTTATGAGAGGCCTTCCGGATTTGAACATAATCCATGCACTGATTCGTGGCCTGGATATGATGATATGATGGAACCTAGCAAATCACTGAATGATCAAATAGGCGAACTACAGATATGATAAACTTCAGTTTTATTATCCATGTTCAGTGTCTTATACATTTCCATTTGAGATCTTTACTGCTTTTTATGTGACGATTTAACTTTGCGTATTCATGAATTATGTAACTCTGTTCTAGCCTTTTGGATGTGGTTGAATCATAAAGCTACCAGGGTTAGTTTCTCACACTTTGTATCATGCATTGTTGGGGTGAACATCTTACAATAAAACTATCTTGTATCTAAAGATCCAAAACTGTACAAATCTTCATTATGTACTGTATTTATAGCTAATGACATCTGAGAGATTTTTGAAGAATACCATCAATTGTTTATGTTGTGCTTTTTTTAAGAGAATTAGCGATGTGTTAAATGTGGTCGAATCATAAAGCTACCATGGTGGGTTTCTCACTGTATTATGCATTGTTGGGGTGAACATCTTACAATAATACTGTCTTGTATCTACACATCCAAAACTGTACAAGTCTCCTGGTTCTTCACCATATTTTAGAACCCATTTCTTTTCTACTGTTGGCTGCATCACTGCAAATGGAACTTACACGATATAAATTGCTTTGAATTTGTAAGTAGAATATTAATTTTGCTTTATCTATCAATTTAAACTAACAGCCTCTAATTACCTGTTCTAGCAATGAGTTGATGATGTGTCTCAATAAAAAAAAAGAACTTTTAGCTAGAGCCTCTGGAACACCTTTTCTCATGACTTTCAACACTATAAATTAGCGGCATTGCATGCAATCACCTTCGAAGAACCTTTGTTCCCTTGTCGCCCTGGTCTTTGAAGTCATAACTATATTTAAAAATTGTCAATTATGGTTAGGATTAGGATTGTTACTAAACCTAAACTTAAACACCGCTGGCCGTGCACGCTGCCCAACACCGGTGGTTTGGGATATCCAATCCCCAAGGAGGCTCAAACAATCTCCTTACATCCCCATCAATTGCCAACATCACATTCCAACCAAGCAAACCATTTCAAGTATGAAAATAGATAATTTCCAAAACATGTAAGAGGTCTCGTATAAAACGTAGTATATGCAAGAAAAACATAGATAGAGTTAAAGGCATCCCCTACCTGGAATCTGAGATTTCTCTTGCATTACTTGGCCTCAATGCAAGCTTGTAGCAACCACCAACCTCACAAGATCCTACCAAGATGTCGAACCCATAACAATAAGCGACATAAATAACGATAAACAAGGCTAGCAATTCACTCTCAATACTCTCCAAAGAAAACCCCTCCTCTAATATAATTTACTAGCTAATAACCAGACCACTTGGGTTCCAAGAAGGAGCTGGTTTTTAGGAAAAAGTTGTAAGAATACTTTTAAAAGACAGGTTGTTAAAAGCTGGAAACGTAGCTTAAAAAGAATTGTCAAAGGTCAAGGAAATTGTCCAAAATACTAGGGGTAAATTCTTGAGAAAGTTTTGAAAGAAGGATAGTTTAACAACCCAGTAAGATTGAAATGGTCATTGAATTTCAAGTTAAGACATTGAAAGAGTAAATGACTTAAAGGCTAAAGTAAAACAATGTGCACATTTTTTCCAGAAATATAAGTTTTCTGTACACATATTTCAAAATTCCATAACTAATTCTAGAAAAATAATTTTGGAGTGATTTAAATTCTGAAACGTTCAATTTTGTGTCTATTATCTTTCTCTAGAAGGAACTGATCCGAAATTCCCAGTGGTTTAGCACCATCTTTGAAATAAATGAAGCTGGGTCAAATTGTACTGAAAATTGAAAAACTGCAGAAAGCTGTTCCTTCGTTCAAAATTCTTTTGGTACCCAATATGGCCAGTCAAGGAGAACCCAACACACTTAAGGTAAATGTCTAATGCTTCTAAAGACCAAAAGCTTGAGTCATTTTCTGATACTATATGGGCAAGTGTTGCAGCTCAATGATATGATGTATTGAAACATGATGTTTGGACAGCTATAAGTAACAAATAAAACTTTGAACCATCCCCGCATCTACCTCTCCAGTCGAATATGTGGCGACCCGGAGACCGGATTACCACAGCGCCGCCTCCCCAAGGAACCCTACACCCGCAACACTTGGAGTAAGTGTTTTGGGCCTAGAATTCCTCAAAGAGACAAGGCCTTTAGGTTGGAAAACAAGAAATCTATAAGCCCGAAATTCTTGGGCTTGTATAGTGGGCTTGGCTCGTAATCACAAGATTACGAACTAGGCGAATAAGAGGAAAGGAAGGTGGTGTTGTGTTGAGTTTTAGAACCTATGTCAATTTTTAGTTCTTAGTCCAAGTTTGCATTAAGTTCATTAGATGGTAATTTACGTGAGTCTTCTAGGTCTAGCCCACTAGGACCTAACTCAAATGGAGGTTCTAACCCTAGGGTTCCACTTTGGTGGTAAGCAATCACACACATCATCAACCATACATAATGTTACAAAACTTTAGTGAAATCAAGCAAGCCGAAAGGAAATAAACTTTAAATAGAGTAAAACAAATTGTGTCCTCCAAGGATTATCCTCCGTACCCAAGCTTCGACAACAACAGCCTGCAAAACAAACTAAAGTAGGGGTTAGGCTCCTACATCCAGTCATTGCCCATGCCCGCCCCCATATCTAAGTTTAAAAATATGATTTATCGTTTTGAGAAAAAGTAATAGATAAAAACCGGTTTGCGCTTCCACGTGATCGTCACCACGTAATTACAATCCCACGGCAATTGATCATCTTTCACACTTCCATCACAACCGTCCATCTAGCCAATCACTTTCCGGAATTCATTAATCACAAGGCTAGAGACAAAGGGGAGATAACAAGGGCATGGTGCACACTGCCCACCACCGGTGGCTCAAGGAGGAACTGACCTCTCCTTACATCCCCATCAATTGCCAACACATCAATCCAATCCACGCAAACCATTTCAATTGTAAAACAGATAATTTCCAAAAACCATGCAAGAGGCCTCATATAAAACATTGTATATGCAAGAAAAGCATAGATAGAGTTAAAGGCATCCCCTACCTGGAACTCGAGCTTTCTCTTGCAGCACTTGGCCTCAATGCAACCTTGTAGCAACCACCACTTCACAAGATTCCACCACGATGTCAAGCCTAGATCAATAAGCGGCATTAATAACGATAAACTAGGCTAGCTATTCACACGCAATACTCTCCAAAGAGAACCTTTCCTTTAACCTAATTGACTAGCTAATAACCAGACCATTTGGGCACTAAGGGAGAGTTGGTTTTCAGGAAAAAGTGGCAGAAACACCTTTCAAAGATAAGTTGTCAAAAGCTGGAAACAGAGTATAAGTAAGAACTGTTAAGGGCCAAGGAAAAGTGTTCAAAGCACTTGAGATAAATTCTTGAGAAATTTTGAAAGAAGGATGGCTTGTCAACCAACTCAGTACGATTGAAATGGCTATTGAATTTCAAGTGAAACCAAACAAAGAGTAAAGGTTTTAAAGGCTGAAGTAAAACAATGTGCAGATTCTTTCCAGAAATACAAGCTTCTGTACCCCTATTTCAAAATTGCATAACTAATTCCAGAAAAATGCTTTTGGGGTGATTCAAATTCTGGAACGTTCATATATTTGTCTAATATATTTCTCTAGAAGAAACTGACCCCAAATTCTCAACGGTTTAACTCCAGTTTTGAAATGAATGCAACTGGGTCAGATTTTACTGAAAACTGAAAATCTGCAGAAACTGGTTCTTTTGTGTAAAGCTCTTTTGGTACCCAAAATGGCTGGTTAAGTAGACTCTAAGACACCTACAAAAAGTATCTAAAGCTTCTAAAGGCTTAAAGTCTCAGTCACCCTTCAATACTATAAGGGGAAGGTTTTGTAGCTCACTAACATGATGTTTTGAAGACATGGTGTTTGGACAACAGTAACACAAATAAACTCTTTGATCAAGCATGATTTCAATGTTCAAAATAACCATGGTTTGGCATACCCCCAACACATCAGAAAGAATGAAAGGTTCTAAGCTAAAACAACAAGGTTCCCACCACAATAGTGACAAGTTGTAATCTGCAAGAGTTTGTAACAACAACCAAAAATACATAGTGTTAAGGAAAGGATGATACTCACCAAAAACTAACAAAAAAAAGATGAGCTTCTCTTGAGGATTTCAACAGGAAAGAGAGCTGAAGGAGCTGATTGGATCGAGTCCAGCCACAGGCCAAGAAGTTTGCTCAGTCTCGAACATGCAAAGTGAAACAGAGACTGCTCAATATGTAAATGAGGTGTTTTGAACGTATTGAGTCTAAAATCGAGGAAACAAAGGGGAACTTGATGGTTTAAGAATCTTACCAACTGTTGGTATCAGTCTCAAGCAAGGTGTTGGGGATTCGGGTAGAGCAAGAGAGGAAGTTTAAGCAGAAATCCGGAACAGGCTTGCTCCGGAACAGCTTCCGCTTCGAGGGGTGTACAGGTCTCAAATCAATTCCGATGGAGCTGAAATTTGGAGGCTAGATAGAGGAGACATAGGCGAACAACTTTGATGAAGAACGTTTTCTGATCGGAGATCTCGAACTAGGTGTTTCGAGGCTCGTAAACGGACTGATGTGTCCAGGGACGAGAGGAAAGGTGAGGAGAGAAGGGTGAGTGACGATTTATGGCCTGGGTTCTCTCTTTTGAAGGTCTGAGGAGATGTTCTTGGAGGAGTTGCCCTTTGCATGATGGAAACGTGGAGGGGAAGAGCTGAACGAGGCTCCCTTTCTCTCTGTCCAACTCTGACGTGAACAAGGAAAGAGGAAAAGCTGAGTTTTGCGTGTGAAGGAGAAGGCTCAGCTTTGGGCAGATAAATTTGGGGTAAAAGAATAAGGTGGTAAAAACCCAAAATGATGGGGAAAATAAAAGTAAAATAAGTAAATACAAGAAAACTCAAATTAAAATGTTGACAATGTCAAATAAGGATCGGGTCTCACAAAACTTATTTTTAGATAGAGAAATGGCAAGCAAGTTTTTGTCGGAGTTTTGCTCGAGTTTGAAAAACATAAGGAGTAAATAAATTGTGCTTTTAAAAGTCGGTGAGATGCTTGACGAGTAAGTTTTGGGTAAGGCGAGCAGAAATTTCTCCAATTATTATGAAAGGTAAAATAAGAAAATCGTAAACGCACGAACGAGTATATTTCAAAATTATGCAAAGATGTCATTAAGAGCTACAACCATGTTGGATCAAGGAACAGGTTTGGGTCAAAGGTTGACTAACTTATTGGGCTAGGTTCACTAGCATACCCGTCTGTTGGGTGTCCAAAGTAAATTTTGGACTCTAACCTTACACTATTCTTGGGCCCAAGGCCCAAGCCCAAACTATTTCCAAAATTCTTTAGCCAAACAAAGGTCGCGAAAAATTATCCCGTCAAAAGTGACGTTCGGAAATTCACGGGGTCTACAGAATAGGCCCGGCTATCTTCTCCCCACTATTCAAAATCTCATTAAAATCTCCTATCACCACCCAAGGCAACGAATCGAGGTCAGATAGATCACGCAGCAATTGCCATGATCGATCTCTCTCACTGATACGCGCATGGCCATAAAAACTAGTCAAATGCCACGACGGAGCCCCAGCTTCCCCCACAACCACTGCATCGATATGGCGCGCAGATTTGGTCCCAACTTGGATCTTCACTTCATCATTCCAGAAGAGTCCCAAACCTCCTGCCTGTCCTGCACTCAACACCTCCTCCACATGAGCAAACCCTAATGCTCTACGTAAAGTTTCGAAATCTTCAAGTCTACTAATCTTCGTTTCACACAAGAAAATGATCTGTGGTCGATTTTGAGAACATAGATCCTTCAAAGCCCTAGTCGTGGCATCGTTGCACATTCCTCTGCAATTCCAGCTAAGCACATCCAAATCCATGGATGATAGATTTTTCTTGCTCAAGAAAGTAACCCTAGCACAAGAGCGGCTAGGTCTTCCATTTTTATTCTTTAAATTCACATTTATTTTGGTAAAATGTCTTAACTAACTTGCTTTTGCAATTTTCTTTCTCATTCTCTAATACAAATTCAACTGTCATGTTCTATCTTCACACCAAAATCCCTCAAATCCAGAGACATGCAATGCTATTGCACTTGTTCATTTTTGTTTTTGGTCAATCACTCGTTCATTTTTTATTCTATCCTAATCCTTTTGCTTCAACAAAATTCGATCAATTATTTTCTAAACCCTCTTTATATAGCTGTTATGTTATACATAGTAGTGTCAATCAAACCTCATTTCAAACTTATTAAACAGAATCATCAATTTATAAATGACCCATAAACAATTATCCAGGAAGCATTATCAAAACAACTTTTAAAAATCAGTTCTTTAGCACAATTAAAAATGGGCAATGCACTCCATCTTTATAATTCCAGTTTGTGAAAATTAGGAAGAACAATTGATCTGTTAACTTCAAAAAAAATATCTAGGACCCAGAAGAGGTATCATTTTCTCATAGAATAAAAAGTCATATGGAAACTAGAAATAAAGAGATTGGAATGTGGGAGTAAGATGAACGAGTGATTGAATCAGATTTAGAAACTAATTGATCGAATTTGTTGAAGCAGAAGGATTAGGGTAGAATAAAAAATGAACGAGTGATTGACTAAAAACAAAAATGAACAAGTGCGATACCATTGAATGTCTTCTGGATTTGAGGGATTACAGTTGAATTTGTATTACCAAAATAAATGTGAATTTAAAGAATAAAAAATGGGAAAGGGTGTGTAAATAGAAATTTAAGGTGTGTTAATAACAACACCCTTCATAAATAATTAAATTCAATAATGATGAAGAAAAATATTTCAAATTGTCCAATTCTAAGATCAAATACTCCTAATGTCCAAAATTTCAAGAAGAAATATAGGATAATCAGGTTACACGACTTCACTTCGTGTTGCCAGCTTGACTCGCGATTGACTAGTTTATTAAATGGGTCATGTTGGGTTGACCCATGGTCGACCCGCTCTTTAATCATGTGGGTTCAACCCGTTTTATTTCATGTAGGTTTCAAGTCGTGTTATCAGGTTGTGTCGGAATTGACTGCCTACAACTCAAAGTGATATAGTGTTCGAGTGTGATTCAAGAAGTGGCTTTTGTGTTTTCTTCTTTGTCGACATTGATTTTCTTGTATTCAGCACGTTTGAACAACTTCATTAATCAGGCATTATTGAACAGTGGTTATCTTCATTTCTTTGTGCCCCTAAGTATCGAAGTTAATCACATTTGATCACTTTTCCATAGTTGAAAGATTGGGAGTCATGATATCTGACAAGCATTTAGTCCCTGTATATATAGTTAATGCAATGGAAAATAAAGAATGGCTCTAATGGGGTGTAGATATTAGATATTGGGAGAGAAAGTTAAAACAGAGAGTGGAGTCGAAGAATCTAATTCATTTTAGCGAAACAAATATCCACATAAAAAAAAGACACAAAGTCCGTGCAAGGATTTTAATATGTAAGGAAAGAGTTGCCAAACACACAGTTGCAAATGTTATTGTGAGCCCCAGAAATTTTATTGAGCTAAGGTGAGATCGTTTGGAATAAATTTTACGAACTTAGTAATTAATAAAGGTGCTTGAGATTATTTTTCAGGATTTTTCATAAGGTGAAATCCTTGATATAAGAGTATCATAATAAAGCACACCACACGACGAGTTTGTGAGAATTTTCGGGGAATTTTTTGGACACCCGAACTATTTTTTATGAATTTCCGAAGTTTGAAAATTATGGAAATTCATTTTAGATAAAAAGAAAATGTTTTGATGCGATATGAACAGGTGAAATTAGTACTGCTTGATCTGAGCCATTGAAAATCATTTAAAGAAGACAATATAAGGCCCAGATCGTATATAAGACCCGCAGTCGACCCGTTTTTTAATCATGCGGGTTCAGCCCGTTTTATTTCATGTAGGTTTCGAGTTGTGTTATCTGGTCGTGTCGGAATTGACCGCCCTACAACTCAAAGTGATATAGTGTGTGAGTGTGATTCAAGAAGTGGCTTTTGTATTTTCTTGTATTCAGCACGTTTGAATAACTTCATTATTCAAGCATTATTGAATAGTGGTTATCTTCATTTCTTTGTGCCCCCAAGTATTAAAGTTAATCACATTTGATCACTTTTCCGTAGTTCAAAGATTGGGAGTCGAATGATATTTGACGAGCATTTAGTCCTTATATATATAGTTAATGTAATGGAAAATCAAGAATGCTCTAATGGGGTGTAGATATTAGATATTGGGAGAGAAAGTTAAAAAGGAGAGTGGAGCCAAAGAATCTAATTCATTTAAGCGAAACAAATATCCACATCGAAAAAAGATACAAAGTCCGTGATGTAAAAGTAAAATGCAATTGGAATTGGTCTACTCATTTCATTTCATAGTCCCTTTATATAGAGAGAGAATTACAACGGAAATATCAATTACAATGATGACATTAAATGCTGATTGATCCGTAATTGTGCTGATTGATGCTAATCGCTGATTCCTTGATTCCCTCTCCGTCAGTCGCTTTGACGAAGGCACATAATATGATTTTCCTTTAACACTCCCCCTTGTGCCAAGTCAAAGATGAAATGGTGCATGAGTTGTTATCTCACTAAAAACCTTGCCAAGTAACAATAAAAACCCTGTGGGACAAAAAATACACCTTGGTCGAAGGAAAAGAGCACAATGCACCTTTTATATTTGAGGATGACATGTGTGTGTTAGACACCCCCTGACGTCTACACCTCCCCCTGATCCTTACATTAATCAAGGGAGCTTGGAAAGTCTTTGCATTCCTATGCTTTTCACATGTTTCTCAAATGTGGCATTAGGCAATGATTTAGTGAACAAATCTGCCACATTCTCCTCAGACCTTACTTGATTCACTTGAATCTTGAGGAGGGCTTGTTGTTGCTGATTGTAGAAAAACTTTGGCGATATGTGTTTTTTGTTATCACCCTTGATATAACCTAGCTTCATCTGTTCGATGCAAGCTGCATTATCTTCATAAATGCAAGTAGACTCTTCAGTGGTAGAACTTAAACCACTAGTCCCTCGAATATGTGTAATGATAGCTCTTAACCATATACACTCACGAACCGCCTCATGTAAAGCAATGATCTCTGAGTGGTTCGAGGTGGTAGCCACAAGGGTTTGCTTGGTTGATCTCCAAGATATCGCTGTGTTCCCAATGGTAAATACATAACCAGTTTGGGAATGACCTTTATGTGGGTCAGAGAGGTACCCAGCATCAGCAAAACCAACCAAAACGTCATTTGACGTTTCGGTGTAGTAAGTGGCGCTTTCGCCATCAACATTTCCTTTAGGGATTGCAGTTCCATCTGTGGTCCCTCTTGTCTCTCTATAGGGAAAGAACAGTCCCAAGTCAATGGTTCCTTTTAGGTATTGGAAAATGTTCTTGATACCATTCCAGTGACGCTGCGTTGGCGCTGAGCTAAATCTAGCTAACAAATTCACTGAGAATGCAATGTCTGGTCGAGTACATTGGGCTAAATATAATAATGCGCCAATTGCACTTAGATAGGGAATTTCAGCTCCCAACACCTCTTCGTCATCTTCCTTTGGACGAAATGGATCTCCAAATTTCGATCGATCATGGGAGTGCTAGCAGGATGCGCTTTGTCCATGTTAAATAGCCTGACTTTTTGACATACGCGGACTAGTGGATTAGTATTCCACAAACTTGGTGTTGTAGTTCAAGGCCTAGATAGAATCGAGTTTTCCCAAGATCCTTCATCTCAAATTCAGATTTCAAGTAGCTTGTGGTTTCTCTTATCTCATCAAGAGTACCTATTATGTTCATATCATCGACATATACAGCTACAATTACAAATCCGGAACTTGTTTTCTTTATGAATATGCAAGGGCATACTTCATCGTTCTTATATCCCTTCCCAATCAAGTAGTCACTTAGACGGGTATACCACATCCGCCCGGATTGTTTCATTCCGTAAAGTGAGCGTTTCAACTTAATTGGAAACGCACTCCGTGGTTTAGAGTCACTTGACTTGGGTAATGTAAGGCCATCAGGCACTTTCATATATATCTCTGAATCTAGATCCCCATAGACATATGTAGTAACCACATCCATGAGCTGCATTTCCAGTCCTTCGGAAATTACTAAGCTAACTAGGTAGCGGAACGTTATAACGTCCATTACGGGAGAGTATGTCTCCTCGTAGTCAATTCCAGGGCGTTGTGAGAAACCTTGCGCCACAAGGCGAGCCTTGTACCTCAGGACTTCATTCTTCTCATTATGCTTTCTTACAAAGACCCATTTATGTCCTACAGGCTTTACACTTGGTGGGGTTAGCACTACCGGACCAAATACCTGTCTCTTTGTCAGAGAATCTAATTCTGCCTGGATTGTTTCTTTCCATTTAGGTCAATCTGCTCTTTGTTGACATTTTGCAACAGAGCGTGGTTCGATATCATCGTGCTCTATGATTCCTTGAGCAACAGTATATATCATCAATGTGTATGGAAGATCTTTCTATCAACTCATACGCACTCTCATAATCCTTTGAGATTTCTTTGTTCTCTGGAATCATTTTAAACATCGGAGCGTCCTCCAGTATTGATTCATGGACATAACTATAATCAGAGACAATCTCATGAGAGGGATTCTCTACATTGATGATTAATGGATCAGTTTGTGCCTTACTCACCCTCTTCTTCCTTGGGTGAGTGTCAATTGAACCAAGTAGCCTCCCTTTCTTCCTTTGGGGAGCCACGGCCGCAACCACACCTCCACTAAATGTGGTTGCAGTGCCTCTATCTACGGCACCGTGCCCCTTGTTGGGGACTTCTAACCTTGCAGGCACATTTGCAGCTGGTATATGTGATCTCGTCACTTTTGCGATATCAGTAAACGCATCAGGCATCGAATCTGCTACGTTCTGAAGATCGATTATTCTTTTCACTTCACTTTCACTTTGTGAAGTGCGGGGATCAAAATGAGACAGAGTGGGGACAAACCACGACAATTCCTGTCGTTCCCTTGGAAAATCCTTTTTCCTATCTCCCCATAACGACGGGAAGACTGTCTCATTAAAGTGACAATCCGCAAATCTAGCGGTAAAGAGATCGCCTGTCAAGGGTTCCAAGTAGCGGATAATTGTTGGGGATTCGTATCCAACATAAATACTTAATCATCTCTGAGGATCCATTTTGATGCGCTGTGGGGGCGCAATAGGCACATATACTGCGCAACCAAATATGCGTAAGTGTGAAATGTCAGGCTTATATCCAGTTACCAACTGGTACGCAGAAAATGGTTTGCTAGCAGTGGGTCTGAAATGAATAAGTAAAGTTGCGTGCAATATTGCATAACCCCATGCAGATATAGGTAGGTTGGTGCGCATAACCAATGTCCTAGCCACCATTTGTAGCCTTTTGATGGTGGCTTCTGCGAGACCATTTTGTGTATGCACATGGGGTACAGGATGCTCTACATCGATCCCGATAGACATGCAATAATCTTCAAATGCTTTTGATGTAAACTCTAGCGTTATCAAGCCTTATAGACTTGATAAGGTGATCAGGGTGGTGAGCCCTTAAACGTATAATCTGTGCTAGGAGTTTTGCAGCATTTCTTGTGGACAATAAAGCGACATGTGACCAGTTTGTCGAAGCATCCACCAGAACCATAAAGTACTTGAATGGTCCGCATTCTGGATGGATAGGTCCACAGATATCTCTTTGTATCCTTTGTAAGAATGGAATGTTTTGTTTTGTATCTTTAGCATAGGAAGGTCTCGATCTTGTTTTTGCTAAAGAGTAGGCTTTACAAAATGAGTGATTTTCCTTTGAAATAGTCAATGAGGTATAATGGGAGGGAGGTAGTGCTTCTGGTACTTCAGAAGGCAATGACTGTATTTGAGCAATACTAGGACCGACACCTTGTAGTGTGACGGATTTTTGTCCCATTTTATTTTTCACTCGAAAGAAGGGATGTTCATATGAGTTCTTTAAAATACGGATCATCATGTCACGACCGGGGTGCCCTAGGCGGTCGTGCCAAAGCCTGTATGAGTCAATGTCCCACATTTCATTGTTGGTGACAGTATAGGATTCAATGATCTGAATCGTAGTGAGGTACAGTCCACTAGATTGACTCATAAGTTTCTCTAAAATGTGTTTCCTTCCATATTCATTAGAGCTAATATAAAGATATTCAGTTCCATTCTCACAGTGTGTTGTTACATGATAACCGTTGGCACGAATAGCTTTGAAACGTAACAAGGTTCGATTAGCTCTTGGTGCATACAGAGCATATCTCATATTCTTTAGAGTATTTCTATTTTAGGTAGAATGATAATCTTTTCATTCAAATAATTTTTCTCTAGATGTATTGCTTTACATCTTTGTAGTGCTATTTCGAACCATGTAAATATGTGTAGTAAATAAATTTGAATAAATTCAGTGCTTCAGAATAAAATTCAAAATTTATGAATAAGCCAACGATAATCAAATCAAGGTCTTGTTCTAATTCATCAAACCATAAACTTTAAGACCAAGCAATAGTCTAATTAAAAATGAGGCATTATGCCTTCACAATTGTTTTTGGAAAATAAAATAAATAAAGCAGATCAGTCAAAATCTGGGGCATCAGTTGACTGAGCAAGTTCCTTATTGCCATTAAAGTCTGCAATTGTGAGGTTGACGTCTGGGTCATGGCCTCCTTCTTCCATATAGTGAGCCTCTTGTTCTTTAGACTCCCTATACCTCTTGTAATTGGCTGCTACTCTGTTTCTTGCTTGGCAGTTCTTGTACCAATGTCCAATGACTCCACACCTATAGCATGGTTCATTGCCAACTCTATCCTGTTTGACTGAAGGGTTCTTAGGTGCCCTTTGCACCTTGTTTCCATGACCACTAGGCCAACACCACCATCTATGCTCCATACATTGGGAGGGCCTCCACGGCCCATACCACGACCCCCATGTCCCTTGCCACATGTTGCGTTGTGGCCACGTGGGTAGGGATCAGCATGTCTAACCCCCTTTGCATTGGGGTTCTTACCACCTTTCACTTTGCCATAATTAGTCTCGGGAATTTTCTTTGTCCCAATGGGCCTGGCATTGTTGCTCAAAAGAACCTCATCATGCCTCTCAGCCAGTTGCAGTAGGTTGATCAACTTATTGAATGTTGTGATTCTTTTGTTGTCATACTCCAGCCTATACTGGTTCGCTAGTATAATTGCTGAAGTAGGAAAAATGGAAAGAGTCATCTGGATCATATCATTTTCTGTGTGTTTCCTTCCACAGAAATTGAGACGTGCCTTGAGGCGCAACATGTCTTTGTTGAAGTCATTTACCCTTTTTGTAGTCAAGTAAGCGGATTTCATTCCACTGAACGGTCAGTACTGGGAGTAAAGTTTCATGAATATTCCCAAAACGTCCCTTACAGGCATTCCACAGTTCTTTGGGTGTCTTCAACTGAAGGTATTCCTAGCGTAGGCTAGTATCAATATGTCGCCTCATAAACATTAAGGCATTTGCTTTCACCTTGTTAGATAGTTCATCATCTTTGGGGTCGATAATGGTGGCAGTGTAGTCTTTTGCCACAAAGGCAGTTTCTACATCGGAAACCCAACGGTGGTACTCAAGTCCTTCTGAGTCCAAAATGTCAAATTCAGGTCGAGTTGGATCAGCCATCTACATAAACAAGAGGGAAGATATAAATTACGCAGTCATAAAGACATCCACGTAAATTATTTTCCAAAAATATGAATTAGATTTCAAAACCAAGATTCGTAATGGTCACATTTGTTTCGATGCTATGTGAAAATACTTTATCACGGTAAGTGTGTATTTATAATGCGCATGAATTTTCATTATCATGGCAAAGCGGATTGTATATGTTGCATTCTAAAAATAACCATAGCATATATAAAATTAAACTACATGGCATGCTCAAATTTCACAAATATAAAATAAATTATATACTACACATAATAATTAGCAATAATATATCATGAGTAAAATAAAAAAAATCAAGAAACATGCTTTAAATTTCATTATAAAAACATAAGCAATAAAATATAAAACATGCTACACATATTTATAAATCATGCTTAAAGATAATCATATAAAACATAAATAACAAGGCATGCTTAAAATGATCAAAAGTATCTAACTAAACATGCTCAAAAGTTCTAATTATAAACAATTAATTATACCATAGTATGAAATTAAATAAATAAAAGAGAACATACTTGGTTTGGAGAAAATAAAACAATTCTAGCGCACACGCGTGTTGATGCAGGCGTGTGAAGCGATGTTTTTGGGCTTGAGAAAAACAGGGCCGCTTCCTCTCTCTTTGCAGTAGTGGGCCTTGTTTTTTTTTTTTCTTTGTTTTCTATTTTTTTTTTCTTTATGGGCCTGGTCCTTTTTTTTTGTGGGCCTCAGGGCCTTTTTTTTTTCTTTGCTTCTTTTTTTTTTTTTGTTGGGCCGACTCTTTTCTTTGGGCCGGGTCACACTCTTTTTTTTTTCTCTTTTTCTTCTTTTTTTTTCTTTTCCGTGTCTTCTTCCTTCGACTCTCCTTCTGGTTTGCAGGTGGCTATGTGACTGGGATCTGCTGCAGGAGGGTTTGGCCGGTGCTGCGCTGCTGAAAGGTGCTGTGATGCAGGGTGGAAGCTGAAGGCTGCAGCGCGAGCTGCTGGGTTGGGCTAGGAGCGAGACGCACGGCAGAGGGGAGGCCGCGCCGGCGAGCAGGATGAGGGCAGAGGTTTGCGGCTTGGTGATGGAGGCCGGCTGACAGAGGAAGCGCTGGCCAAGAGGTCTGGGGCACCGGGACTTGGCCGGATATGCTGTGCCGAGGTCGGATTCGACTGAGATTTCTCCCGGACGGGTATGGTGCTCGCTGGGCTGTGCGGGCCCCTGCGGTGCAGGGCGGGAGGAGGGCGTCTTTGCGGCCGGAAGAAGGGTCTGGGCAATGCACTTGCGCTGGGCAGTGCGATTGGACAGCAAGTGGCCTAGGCTAGGCTAGGCCTGGTGGCCGGATTTTTTTTTTTTTTGTTAAAATGGTTTCGACGGGAAGAAGAAAGAAACTAAAAATAAACTAGGGTTTTTTTCTTGGCTATTGGCTCTGAGCGTGCTGATAATGTGTAAAAGTAAAATGCAATTGGAATTGGTCTACTCATTTCATTTCATATTCCCTTTATATAGAGAGAGAATTACAACGGAAATATCAATTACAATGATGACATTAAATGCTGATTGATCTGTAATTGTGCAGATTTATGGTAATCGCTGATTCCTTGATTCCCTCTCCGTCAGTCGCTTTGACGAAGGCATATAATATGTTTTTCCTTTAACACGTGCAAGGATTTTAATATATAAGGAAAGATGAGGGTTGCCAAACACACAGTTGCAAATGTTATTGTGAGCCCCAGAAAATTTATTGAGCTAAGGTGAGATCGTTCGGAATAAATTTTATGATCTCGGTAATTAATAAAGGTGCTCGAGATTATTTTTTAGAATTTTTCATAAGGTGAAATCCTTGATTTAAGAGTGTCATAATAAAGTACACTACACGACGAGTTTGTGAGAATTTTTGGGGAATTTTTCAGACACCTGAACTATTTATTATGAATTTCCGAAGTTTGGAAATTATGAAAATTTATTTTAGATAAAAAGAAAATGCTTTGATGTGATTTGAACCGTTGAAATTAGCACCGCTTGATCTGAACTGTTGAAAATCATTTAAAGGAGACTATATAAGGCCCAAATCGTATCTGACGACCTAGAATTCTCAAGAGGTTTCAGAACGCTCAACCCGTTTTGGCGACCCGGCGACCCGCGATGGAGACCCGGTTGAAACTCAGGCATAACGAAGGTAAATTCGGAAGCTTTTTTAAAGCTGATAATCCCTGAAAGTTGAGGAATTGTGTTAGCTATGCGATTTTGATTGCTTGTACAAAATGGGTTGGTTGCGTTATAGTTAAGAACTAGATAGATGGCCCGCGCTTTGCTGCGTGTATTTTTATTATCATTATGTGTTTCTAATCAATTAAAGAACTCGCTCTGCAATGCTGGTGATGGAGAAGTTCACAACTATATAGGAGGGAAGCGGTGAAAAAAAACGCAGCTGAACTCTAAGTGTGTAAAAGAGGTTGTGATGTTATTAAAAAAACAATAATAATAATAATAATAATAATAATAATAAAAAGAGGTCGTAATGTGTTAGAAAAAAAGAAGCTATGACAGAAAGGTAATTATGACAAATACATAAGGGCAAAATGGTCAGTGCACTATTCATTTCATTTGTCTTTTTGTGAGTGAGCTTTAGTATAGTTATAATTGGTT
This sequence comes from Rosa rugosa, assembly GCF_958449725.1. Taxonomy (NCBI): domain Eukaryota; kingdom Viridiplantae; phylum Streptophyta; class Magnoliopsida; order Rosales; family Rosaceae; genus Rosa; species Rosa rugosa. The sequence goes on from NC_084822.1 coordinate 25,318,301, forward strand.
GTGATTACCAAAGCATGACTGTCTAATTATAGTTTGGATGTTGATGAATCTGATATTGCAATTGTGGAAATGGTTTGGAAAGGGTTGCTTATGTTTGTATGTTGATCATGAATTGTAGTAGGAAAAGGTGATCTGTTTGATTTGGGTTATGGTGAATTGAGAAACTGAATTGTTGTTATGATTCACTATTGTACCACTTGGAATGGGACCAAGTAAATTGGTGTTGACAAAGGAAAAGAAAGCAATAATAAGAAGATAAGAAAAATTATTGGGTGCCCTTAGTAAATTACGGGTGCACCTAATACAAATTGAAATTAAGTCGGCATTGGAAATTATGTCGTTATAGTGCGTAGTTGGTCGATATCTTAATTTTAAGTAAAATGTTTGGTAATTGGGATAATTATGGAACTTGTCACGATTGGTCAAACTGGTCAATCCTGGTCAAACCAGGAAAAGTTGGTTGGACGATTTATTAATCATCAAGATTTCATATATTTATTCATTACATTATTAACGATCGAAATATCGGAACTTAGGATTCCAATTACATGAGGAACGAAAGGTCCGTGACTCTCGAAGTACGTGAGGAAAAGCATTGGAATCCAGGTAGGGCATTTGGGACTCTCCTCGATTAGAAATTTTCTTATGTATATTGTTTATAAAATGATGGATGCTATGGCTTGGTTTTGTTAAGTGCGATGAGTACTAACCAAACCGTGAGAGATGTTGATGGCTTGAGAGCGAAGGGTGGCACTGACTTCCTTAGTTTCGATCCCCTGAACCTCCGGAGGGTTAGTTACATCAGTCGAACGGTGCTCGATCACAATGACGACCCGATTCCGTGTGTGTAGCTAGGTAGTGGACGCTCTCGCTACGCTTACCTGGTTTCAAATGTTATGTGAGGTAAGGTCAGTAGTGGGTCCACGGGACCGGCCATCAGATAATATTTGGCGTTGTACTTATTTGAGATCAATGCATCGGTTTTCGAGTCATAAAATATTTTAAAATTTTGTTGTTCTTTGAAATATTTGGTTTAAGCATGTTTTCATACTGGGCAGCCCAAAAATTGATTTATTTGTCGGTTTTCAAATCTAGTCGGGGTAGAGTTCCTATTGAGTAACGAGGACGAAATCTCACCCCTACAACAATGTGGATGCAGGTATTGTGCACTGGTGGCGGGACACAGACAGAGCTGGGTGTGCGGACAAGTTAGGTAAACTGTCTTCTGGACTTTATTCTTATTTCTATTTCTCGAACTTCATATTCCGGAACTTGTTGGAAGCTAGTCTTGTGTCGAACCAAGTTGAATTCTTTTTTTTTTTTTTTTTTTTTTTTTTTTTTTTTTTTTGAAAAGGGTTTGGAACCCAGCCTAGCTGGGAGGCTCAGCCCCACGCCCGGTTCCATTTATTTTATTAAAAGTAGAATTTTGCATCGGGGGGGACATAAAACCTGAACCCCGAGCTACAGAAAAACAGTGACAATAATCCTCGTAGAGAACATCCTGAATAATAGCAGGAGTCTCATCTAACCAAACATCATCAATAACAACAACACTAGCAAGGTGTGCAAGTCTATCTGCAACACCATTTGCTTCCCGGTAGGTATGTAGAATTCTAACTGATTGAAAAGAAGAAAAGTATTCTTTACAATCATCTAAAATTCTACTTACCTCCGACAGATTCTCCTCCTCACTTTTAAGAGAAGTAATCAGAGTGGTCGAATCGCTCTCAATATCTATGTCCGCCCAACCTTGGTGAATACCAAGAAGAAGACCAGCTCTACACGCCTCTGCCTCCATACTAAGGGCTGAGTGTGCATGTAAAAAAGGTCTAGCCATGGCCGCGATCCCCCTACCCTCACGATCTCTGACAACTACACCAATACCTCCACAACCATCGTTCACACGGAAAGCTCCATTAATGTTGATTTTCAGTCTGCCGCTAGGTGGGTTCTGCCACTTAGTTAAAGGCCTTTTTCCTTGTTTTCCAGCTCTACAGTTAACCCTCTGATACTCCTCTAACTGTCTGCTACACCATTGAATCATCCACAAAGGCCGACAAGCACCATCATTCCAAACCAGGTTGTTCCTTTCCGTCCACACTGTCCATAACGCCATAAAAAAATAATTCACCTGTTCCTCTGCCATACCTTCAATTTGGTCAAAGATCCAATCTCTCATACAACTCCCAGATTGCTCCATTGTCACTAGCTTCAATGGCCCACACATCCAAAACCCACTAAGAGCACCACACTTAAAAAACAAATGCATGCTGGTCTCTACCACTTTATTACAAAAAACACATTTATAATTAGGTAGAACAACTCTACGTGATTTTAAGGCTGACCTTGTAGGAAGAATATCACGTAGAAGCCTCCACATGAAGACCCGTACTTTGGGTGGGACAGCAGCCTGCCAAATCTTATTCCAATAACCTCGGAGAGCACATTCATTCTTGCTTGATGATGCTACAGATCTTGCAGCAACCTCCATAGAATTCATAATCACGTAATAACCACTTCTGACACTATACTGGCCTTTCTTATCAAAATGCCAAACATAACGATCATTGGCATTACGAAGGCTCAGAGGGATAGCAGCAATCCTCCTTACCTCTTCCTCTGTGAATAGTTCCCTCAGCAAGTCACACATCCATTCTTTATTTTCTTCGTCAATGAGGGCAGCCACTGTCCAGTCTTCAGTACCTTCCATAATTGGTGAGAAGGGTTTAAATGAGTACGGCAAGGGCACCCATGGATCCCTCCATAGCGAGATATTTAATCCGTTTCCCAGTTGAATCCGAAGGCCTTTCTGTAGCACCAACCTGCCGGACATGATGCTACGCCAAGTGTAAGACGCTCCTCCCTTCAAAACAGCTTCCATGAAGGAGCATTGAGGATAATATTTGGCTTTTAGGAGGCGAGCAATGAGCGAGTCCGGGTTGTGTATGAGTCTCCAACCTTGTTTTGCCAACAACGCCAAATTGAAATAATGCATATTCCGGAATCCCACACCTCCTTGATTTTTAGGGCGGCACAACTTATCCCAAGAGAGCCAATGAATTTTCTTGCTATCAGTGGAATCTCCCCACCAAAATCTAGCCATGAGTTGATGCATTCCATCACACAAATGTTTCGGTAATTCAAAACATCCCATAACATACGAGGGAATTGCTTGAGCCACAGCTTTTATTAATACTTCCTTTCCTGCAATACTCAAAGTTTTCTCCCTCCAGCCTTGAGTTCTGGCACGAATTTTTTCATTCAAAAACCCAAAGGCCTTTTCTTTAGAATAACTAATCTCCGTTGGAAGCCCCAAATATTTATCATGCTTCTCCACCCTTGTAACACCCATTGTTGCAGCTAACTCCTCCTGAAAATTGAGTGCAACGTTTTTACTAAATGATATACAACTCTTCTGGTAGTTTACCTGTTGTCCCGAGGCGAGCTCATACTCCTGCAGAATTCCTTTCAACGCAACACAATCTGCCATTTCAGCTTTGAGAAAGATAAAGGAGTCGTCGGCAAAGAAAAGATGGCTTATACTTGGGGCACCGACACAAATCTCTATTCCATGCAGCAAGTCAGCCCGCTCTGCTTGCATAATCATCCTGGATAGGGCCTCCGCACAAATAAGAAACAAATATGGGGAAATAGAGTCCCCCTGCCTCAGGCCTCTAGAAGGAACAACTTTCCCCCTAGGTTCACCATTGACAATAAAAGAATAGCTCACCGTACGCACACAACACATGATCCACTGCACCCACTCCCTACAAAACCCCAATTGCATCATCACTGCCTCTAGAAACCCCCATTCCACTCTATCATACGCCTTGCTCATATCCAACTTCAAAGCACAATACCCTTTCTTCCCACTGCGACGCCTCTTTAGACAATGTGAAATCTCAAAAGCAGCCAATGCATTATCCGAAATTAAACGCCCAGGTACAAATGCGCTCTGAAATGGAGAGATTAGAGAATCTAGCAAGGGCTTCAAACGATTTGCTAAGACTTTCGACCCAATTTTATAGAGCACATTGCATAGACTAATAGGGCGAAGCTGAGACATATGTTGTGGTACTTCCACTTTCGGAATTAACGTAACCAAAGTGGAATTAATTGTCCTCAAATGCTCCTCTGATCCCACCATTAATCTTACAGCCCTCACCACATCCCTGCCAACAAGATCCCAGAACGTTTGATAAAAAGAAGGCGAAAAACCATCTGGGCCCGGTGCCTTTGAAGGGTGCATGGCCTTTAATGCATCGTAAATCTCCGTCTCTTCCAACTCCCTTGTCAAATGAACATTGTCTGCATGTGAAACCAACATAGGGAATGTATCTAGAATGTTCTGGAAATTTGCATGGGAGGTTGACGTGAAAAGTTCTTTAAAGTATGAAAGCACAATATTCTCCAAAGCATTATCATCTGTACGCCACACCCCATCACTATCAAACAGCCCCACAATTGTATTTTTCTTTTTTCTATTGCTAGCTCTCTGGTGGAAAAACCTTGTGTTCATGTCTCCATTAGTTAACCAGAACACCTTTGCTCTCTGTCTCCAAAAGTCATGCTCTCTCCTTAGAAGACCATTCAACTTAGCTTCAAGTACCAATCTCTCTGCATCAGGAGGCGCCGACGGTGACACATTAAAAAATGAGGAGAGTTGTGCTCTCGTCGACTCAATCTCCTGCTTTAAATTACCGAACAAAGACTCACTCCACGTCTCCAATGCTACTCGGGTTTTTTGCAATTTGTTCCATAAAATATGGAAAGGATCAGGTCCAGCCGTGCTCTCCCAGCCCTGTCTAACAACTTCTCTGCAAGCCTCCTCGTTCAACCAAAATTCCTCAAACTTGAAACGTCGCCTCCTTTTTTTCCTACGCAACCTTTGGTCCCGAACTTCCAACAAAATAGGTAAATGGTCTGAAGCAGAGGGATTCAAATGCGTCACCTTCGACGCTGGGAACAAACTTTTCCAACTAAGTGACCCAGTAAATTTATCCAACCTTATTTTCACTTCCTCGCCCCCACGAATCCCACGCCATGTGAATCTCGGCCCCACCACCGATAGCTCACCCAGCTCACAAAAAGCCATTGCCTCTTGCAAACCCGCCATCTGACTTGCCCTTCGAAACGCACCACCCAATTTATCCGAGGCAAGCGAAATTTCATTGTAATCTCCTCCAACAACCCAGGGCAGATTGCCTTGCAAATGGAGAGAACGTAACAAACTCCAAGTCTTATATCGATTCTCCACTCTAGGTTGCCCATATAAACCAGTAAACCTCCAACTCTTCGGTTCTCCACTCTTTCCAATAGTGACATCGATATGGCTCTCCGATAAAGATTGGAGAGACACATCCACTTCCTCCTTCCACATCAAACACAGCCCACCAGCTCTACTTACACCCTTGCTTTTTTTCTTTTTAACAAACTTACAATCGACTGCAATTGCATTCCTCCACCCGATCTGATTCCTGACTTCCACCATTTCCTTTGCCGTACATAGAGTTTCACTTAAAAAGATTACACTGGGATTGTTGAGGGATACTATCCCTTTGAGCCCTGTAACTGTCCAGGGGTTCCCAATGCCCTGGCAGTTCCAACATAGTACATTCATTGCTCGTGATGGGTCGATTCCGGACCCATCACGGAAGAACGATCAAGAGTACGCTCAACACTCAGCTGCAATTTCTTTGGAGACTTCATCACCACTGTGACCCCTTTTCTCTTCCCACCGCCAACAACAAACACCTGCTTAGCCACGGGTTTTTTCTTCGTGGCAGGCCAATTAGCCTCAGGAGCCAGTCCGGCCTCATTCTGGCCCCCCAAGTCACTAGTATTTGCCGAAGACCCAGCCTTCCCCGATAATAGACTCCGCTTTGAAGACATCTCATAAGTAGGCCCAATAAGACTCACCTGTTTAATTGGAGCAGCCCCCCTCCTTGTTTTGCCTTCCTTCTTAGACTTTGGACCCAGCAGTTTCGAGTTGGGCTGACTTGACTGAGGCCCAACCCCGTTACTTCCATCTATAACTACCTCATGAGAATTTGACTTCAACTCCTCCTTATTTAAAATGTTACTAGGTGGAAAGTGGATTTGCCGTCCAAGGGAAGTAGCAGTCAACTTAATCTCTTCCACAGATTGCTCCCACTCACCGCCAACCTTTTCTTTAGCAGACCCATCCCTCATTAATGCAAACGACAAATCTGGGGGGCATTGAGTTTCGCTTTCTCTTAGATTGAGATCACACAATGGCGTTTCTTTAACAGAAGAATTACATACCTTAAGCCTGTCAATCGTACCCTGGTCACATGGGGTAGCCTTTCCTGTCAAGTCAGTAATACCCTCCGACGCCGCCGAAATCAGAGATGAGGCATTGTTATTTCTACAATCCACCCTGGCATCATCTCTAGGATCAACTTCGACCCCACATATAATCTCGGGACTTATTTCCGAGTTGCAGATCTCCATGCATGACCCAATAGGCACCTCAGATACTGTAGCTTGTATTTCTCCAATGCGACGTCTCTTTTGCCTTGAATCTGACAACAGGTCCCCGGTTTCCTGTTGAGTGGTAGCACCATTGGGAAGTTCACCAGTTGAACAGTACTCATGCACATGGTTCCGTTCGAAATCATCTCTTGGTCTAGCAAAACCAGAGACAGAATCAACAAACTCCGGTGCCTTCAACGACCAAGCTGGTTTCATTGGCTCAAAAAAACGTTGTTGATAGCGGTTGTTGAAAATAGGTCCTTCATGCTCTGCTCTTAGAAAATCTCCAAATTGTCTTTGTTGGGGAAGACTCAAAGAACAATCTTTTTTATTGCACTCCCCTTCAACGTGATCAAGGTGACCACAAATAAAACAGAAATTGGGAAGTTTTTCATACCTGATTTCATAAAGTTTTGACCTATTATTGATTTTGAGCTTGACAAAGCGCTTGATAGGCTTGAACACGTCAATCCCCACTCTGACCCGTAAGTAATCTGTTAAGCAAACCCCAGCTTCACCGAGATCAGCCCATTTGTAATGGCCTAGGCATCTCCCTGCAAGTTGGCCAACATCCTCGGTCATATCTTCCGGGTCGAGACCATGAACTTGTACCCAGAAATACCCAGTTGTCAAGGGGATCGAAGTCGGGGGACCCTTTCCATTCGCATCTGCCAGCACCAACAGAGCTTTATCTATCGACCAAGGACCACCTCTTAAGATTCTGGACTTGATAGCTTCAGAGGAGACTTCAAAAATCAACTTGCCGTGACCCAGACCACCCACTCAAGGCCATTATCCTTCCAAACATTCCTGAAAATCTTGAGCAGCCCTCCTCTGCATATGGGTTTCGAGCTCAGGACCAGACCAACCAACAAGTGTTTGGTTTGTTTAACTGCACCAAGGTCAGATTCCAGAACGAACTCAATCTTCTCCTCATCGGTAAGGGCGAGGTTGTTTGCAAAACGGCCAACTAAGTCCTCCATTCTTGAGAAAACCCACACTAACACCAGTTCCCACACTTTAAGTAACCAAAGAAAAGTGTACATAAGCAAAGGGCGAGAGTAAAAACTACAATGGGGAAGTTAAAGGCAGGGTTGGTGGAGGTTTGGGTGGGTAAGAAGAAATGAGATGGTTTGGGGTAGGTAGAAATTATGGGTATGAATATGATAGGCTGAAAAGGATTAAAGGGAGTTGGGAAGGTGGAATTGAATAAGGTTGGGACAAAACAAATAAGAAGGAAGCACGATGGATTTGTCAACTGGAAAGAAGAAAACCAAATGGTGGCTAACGAGAGATTGAGGAATACCTCAGATTCTCTCACTCTAGCTTTCTCTCACTAAGGAGAAACGGGGGGGGTTCCGAGACTAAAGAACACCAAGTTGAATTCTTATTCCTTGAAGTTTGTTATCTTTCGAGTGAACATTCATTTCAAGTTTTGGACGAATGCAACAAATTTTAGCAACTCAAAGATTTTCACCTCAAAAATATTTGTAAGCTTCCGTTGTATTTTTACAGAAAGTTTTTCAAACAAAATGCCTTGCGGTTCTCTAGAATGTAAATCTAGCATTCGGTTTATGTTTTAGAGACTCGCGGCACTGTGATTTGCTCAAGCTGGAGAGCTGCAGTTTGGGGTGTTATAGTTATTGTGCCTAGTGCTTCGCCCAAGCTATTCTTTGCTTCCTTTTTTTAATGGCTGGAATCCAATAAGAACTAATCTATGTTGGTCTATCCCTTCACTGGTTCCAGACATCAAAGAAAAAAAAGAAAAGAATTTTAAATTTGGCCTGAATGAGGGGAAACTTGCCCTTGAGGCCACAATTCAGTTTATAGTTTTATTGCAATAAATCAAGACCAACAATTTATGGGCAATTAACTGAAGTAGTTGAGAATGATATTGGAATATAGGAAGAACAGACTTTTGAAGCAGCCATTCAAATCTTGAACATCAAAAGTAGTAATTTCATTTCCATTGATGACATGCAGCAAGTGTTACAAATTTACAAAAAAAGGAAAAGAAAAGAGAACTGCAACATGTTGTCAAGGTAAACAACCCTCCGAAAAGCAACCCCAAAGGGAAGATAGAATATAAATGAATGACCACGCTATAGTCCAAGTTCAAAAAGCTATAGGCTTTCTACGAGGCCACGATTCTATTTTCTCGAAGTACTTGACTGGAACAACACCATTAAAGCCTTGAGAGCCTTGAGTCAAGATCACCTTGTTGTCTGAAATGTAAAATAAAAAGAACATAGCCATGAGAAGCCTGTGCATTTCTTAGTTGTCATCCAATGCATAGGTAGAAGGGGGGGGGGGGGGGGGGACAGAGAGAGATGACAAACTTAAATAACTTGTTTGGTTGGCCCAATGAGGCTATCCAAATAGTCTCTTTTACGTGTTGCGTGGCGTGCCAACACTGTGGGGTGCGAGTTGTCAGGGCAGTCCCTGACCTGACTTCTGTAACCAAGTTTGTGGACGAGAAGAGCACCAACCTTGTCACAAGGATTTTACGTGTTGCGTGGCGTGCCAACACTGTGGGGTGCGAGTTGTCAGGGCAGTCCCTGACCTGACTTCTGTAACCAAGTTTGTGGACGAGAAGAGCACCAACCTTGTCACAAGGATCTTCTATTGCCTTAACGAAATAAAGACTTTTGGTGTGATCTCTGGTGTTGCGAGAATCGATACCTAACGTTGTAGATTAGGTAGAGAAACACGAGGTTTGCTAAGGCAGTCGTTCTCTTCTTGGGGTGTTAAGGCAGTCGTTAACTTCTCCGGGTTCAACCATAGTTGAGATAGTTGCTCCGGAGTGGCTTTCATATCTGAATAGATGATTAGTTGTGTCAAAAATTTCCCTAGAGCCTCCTATATATACAAGCTCGTGGTATTCAAACGGATTCTATTTGAACTCTTGTTCATAATTGCACAAGGACTCGTTTTCCTTTCTTTCTTTTTTTTTTTTTTTTTGTTTTTTTTTTTTTTTTGAAATGGGGTTGGTGCTGCTGCCCTCAAGCCTTGATTAATGAAATTGCAGAATACAAGGGGGGGACGTAGAGCCTGAACCCCATATTCCAATAAGCATCAAGAGAACATCCCGAAATAATACCAGATGTCTCCACTACATCTATGTATTTCATGAAGCACCAATTAGCAAAGAGTGCACAACTGGCTACTCTATTTGCTTTGACAAAGCAGTGACATAATAGAAAGAATACTCTATCACGAAGAAGCATCATTACAAATAGCGCAGCTTTCCTATTATGTTGCCGCACGGAAACAAATCCAGCGACACTCCATTTCATCCTGCCACTAGGAGGTTGCGACCATTTAACAAAGCAAGGAACTCGCCACTTCACTAGGGCAGACAAGGCACACAAGGTGTGCAGTCTGGGTCAAAACCCACGTCGTCCTAACACATATTGGTAGGGACTTATTTCTGCCTTAAAGCCAATTCTAATTAAAATAAACAAATAACATAAATATAAACTAATATAGTTTGGGCCCAAAGCAGAAGCCCAGGCCCATATAGTTCTTAGCCCAAGCCCATGTCGAGATCTGCAGCTACCGTACCAGTTGCTCCCATGGAATCCCGCCGCCAGCCTTCGGCCATGCACACCCCTACCTCTGCCATCCATGTCATGTGCCGACCAACCCGGCGCTTCACCGTGATATACACCCAGACCAAAACAGAGATGAGTCACACCCAAAACAGCCTCCCACCCAATCCTACCGCTAGGATCAATCCCCACCGACAAGACCCCGAGACGAAGGCCTACAAGATCTCGCCATGAAGACTGCCATGAAAACCGCTGCTGCCAACCACCGAACCACCACCGGCCTTCCCATCCATCGCATCTGGATCCCAGCGAACCAACATCCAATCTCAGCAGCATCAGATCTCCACACTGACTGCTGGGCATACTGGAGGACCAACGAACGGTCCTTACACCTTGAACAGCCCGTCCAACGAAGCCGCCACAAGGGTGTGCCATCGGACAAGGCATGACGGCACAATGGAGAAGGCCAAGCGCGTTAGGGTTTTCTCTGGAGAGAGAGAGAGAGAGAGAGTTTTCGTGTTCCGTCTTTGCAATAGGACAATTTTTTTTTTTCTTGAGTGGTTAGGACTCGTTTTCCGTATTAACTCAGGATTATGCGAAGCCAAACCAATAATAATAATACATATATTTCGGGCCGCATGTATCGGCCTAGTAAACTGAATACTCTTTAGTCTCCAGTCGAAATTACTTTTGGTTTCAAACATAACTCTTTCAATTTATACCAGCTAAATCTTTCTGATATCAAGAAAGATCAAAATGTTAATATCTCATCTCATACCTGAAAGACCACAAAATCAAATCATCAGTTATCAGCATTCTCAAAAAATATAAAAATCAAATAAATAAATAATTATCGGGATAAGTTGAGTAACACTATCGTCTACGACTCAAATGAATAACCCAATGTGTAAACCTTAGAATCCGAAGTTTCTTCCCGAGCATAGAACTTATCACAGATATACAAGTTCAACACAAACTCTAATACATTCAGCTGGAAAAGTTATTATTTCCCTTGTTAATAATTTGTCTGAGAATTCCTAAAGTGCTTTACACCTATGACAGAAATGTGGGTTCAATCCACCTTTCAAATTGGCAACACATATGCAAAGACTAAAGAGTGAAAGCATATGCAAACAAAATTCATGTCACTTCCACTAGAAAATTTGGACCATCGATCTTCTGTTGAACGTACTGACCACGCACTTGGTGACACAAATGCCTCCCAACAGTTGTGTTCATATTCATGTGTGCATGGAAATATAAACAGTTCATCGTCAACATATGATAATCTCCAATTGTTGTTCAAATTTTCCCATGCGCCTTCCAAATCCCTTGTTTATCATTTTCTGGCAATTTTAGAGGGAGCAGTATATGGAAAAAAAAATATATGGACTTCAGAGCATTTCTGACTTACGAGAAGGAAGTTAATAAATACGAAATTGCATAAAAATAGATGTAAAATCTAGCAAACATTGCCGCTGATCACTTCCCCAAAGTGTACATGCAATCCTGTCATGCACTTTAGACCAGACTAATATATATCAAATCCAAGTTCTTCCGATAGGTTCCATGCACGCATATACTGCACATTTGGGGAAAAGAAAACAATAAAGCAAACCAAACCAAAATGTATTCCATATGGAACACTAACAATTCTTTTTGTTGAGACAAAGAAGATAAAGAGTAAGAATACAAGAAAATTGTTTACTAAAAGACTCGGAAGAAAGTACCTGGAACATCTTCAAATGGAAAGATTGGCTTTAATAATCTTTCGGTTTCCAAATACCTGCCAATATGCAAAGATGTGACAAATTAATATACAATATCAAAGCGAACATGTATGGTTAAGGCTAAATTGGAGAATGCCATAAAAATTAAATGGTTTATTAAGCTGCTGGCATAATAATAAGGGAAAATGCTCGTTTACCCAATTTTAGGCTAAAAATTGCCCACTTGCTCCACCAACTGTTTTTTAACCCCATTTACCCAAAACACTCTAAGGGATTATTTCCCCTTTACCCAATTAATTCTTTTTTCTTTTTTTTTGAGACTTTTTTGCCCTCTCCTTCTTTCTCACTTAGAGAGAGAAGTCACCTTCCACCTTGTTGTGCTCTGGTGACCAGTGGTCGGCGCGGTCTCCGGCGACCGGAGTCCGGCGAACGGTGACCGGACTCCGGCGAACGGTGACCGGATTCCGGCGAACGGAATCCGGAATCCGGCTATTATTGCCCCCCAGTAATCATATTACTGCCCCCCAGTAATCATATTACTGCCCCCCAGTAATCATATTATTGCCTCCCAAAAATCATATTATTGCCGTCCAGTGAATTGTATGAACTCCAAAAACCAAAATGAATACACTACAGGAACAATTGATCAATTTATAATCATATTACTGCCCCCCAGTAATCATATTATTGCCCCCCAATACAAAGTCCAATGTTTCTACTGCCTCCCAATAGACCACCAAAAATGAACCATTTTGTAGGATTCACAGATAATTTGTCTTTAATACATAGAAAACAACAGGTAACTTATCAAAACACCACACTATAGTGATCCCTGTCCCTCGTATCAAAGTCTACTGGGGGCCAATAATGTGTCTACTGCCCCCCAGTAGCCAGGAAATGTAATGGGTAGCAAAAAAAAAAAAACAAAAAAAAAAAAAAAACAGAAAATGATTTGGGCACCCAGTAAAGCTCTGGGCACCCAATCACCATATTCGGCGGCACCGTGGCTTCGTCTCCGGTCTTCCAATCAAACTCAATGGTCAACGTCCGATAGTGACCCGATTCCACAAGCTCCGAGTAGTGATCGGAACCTTCGCCGGTGATCAGCGACTGCAAGCGGTAGACGGTGATCTGAGAGACGGCGGCAGGGGCTCGTCGCCGGCGTGAGGGAATCCGAGGGGGTAGAGGAGGAGCGCCGATTGGGTCTAGAGGAGGGAGGGCGGAGCGCCAGAGAGAGCAGACACTGTGGAGTCGGAGAACGTCGACGCGGGTTTCGAGGAATTTTCCGATCTCAATCACCGAAGGTTCTTACCTTTCTCACCATGTCGGCGCCGGGCACCAAGATCTCAGTTCGCGACTCCCCGGGCAGTCAGCCGGTGCCGGAGAATTGGCTTGCCATAGAGATAGAGAGCGAAGCAGGAGGTGGTGGCCCTAAGCCGCCGGAGCAGCCATGGTACAGAGAGATAGAGAGAGAGCGAAGCCGGAGGTGGGGTGCGGCACAGAGAGAGAGAGAGTCTGAGAGGATAGAGTTTAATAGGGGGGCAAAACTGTCACTATAGGTTAGATTGGGTAATTGGGGTTAAAAAACTCTTGGTGGAGTAAGTGGGCAATGTTCATGCTGAAATTGGGTAAGTGGTCGCGGCCCCTAATAATAAATCCCCTAATAATAAATACAGAATAATTTTCATGCAAACAAGTATCAATGCAGAATTTGACCTGCACAAAGTTAGTGCTCAATTTAAAACCCTATCAATGTAGTAAGAATAAGTAGGAATAGTTCTCAACTAGGGATTAGGGCCTTATTAATTCTTGAAAAAAATAAAACGTTAGACAAAACAAGACTATATATTATACACATTATTTACGATTTACACAAGTAAGAGGATTTAGGATTTTTATTTTCTAATTTAACAACTAATTAAATATATACATGTGACACATCAAAACACATAATCAAGTAGAATTAATGAATGGAACGATTTTTAGGTAGAATTAACCACTATTAACACGTTGGCAAGGTTTCAAGCATCAAATCACGAATCAAAATATGTTATAGCATAGAATCAATCAAGAACAAAGATGAACGCATACAAAGTTCTTTTTACTTCCCTTAATCAAATTAACTAGATGAACGCACCATAATTAACCCTATTAAGCATGCAATTACTAGTGGTAGCTAAGCACTAACAAAAACACTTTTAATGCACTAAGCACAATGAAAGTTTGATCAATTCAAGCCAAGAACACAAGTTAGAACGCTAATCAACCATGCAAGACTCATTGTTAATTTACCTAAGTAATTTTATGTTTTCCACTTTAATTATTAAAGCCTAGAATGCTAGCACCTTAATATGGATTCAATTACATGTTCATCAACCTAAGTATGCATCCAAATATCAATTAACATTTAAAGATGGGATTGAAGCTTGAAATTAACAATCATGCAAGAACATATAAAAATCGCAATTTTCAATTTACCTAAAACCTAAAACATGCTTCATAGTATTCGAAAATTAGATATCTAAAATCAATACTTCATCAAGAAATCGCAACATACAATCCAAAAACATAAAACAAAATCGCAATTTATTAGAAACCCGAAATCGTTTTTCAATACAAAACCGAAAGCATAAAGTTGTGTTCATGGTTACACTTTTTGATCTTCAAGGACACAAGCTTCAAAAGGTGGTGGAATGGATGAGGATCATGGCAAGGATGCTTGAATGGAGATGGAAGGTGATCACGGCCTTGAACTTTGGATTCTTGATGAATTGCGGAAACTTGGAAGAGAAAGGGAAGTGTTTGTGGCTTTTGATTCTGAATTTTGTAGTGTATAGAATGTCTTCACAAACCCCCTATATAAAGTGAATGGCAAGGGCTAGGGTATCAAGGTCGAAATCTACTTGTGACATCATCCAACCAATGAAAATATTCCATGAGAATTGGAGAGCAAGTAACCTTTATCATTGCCGAAATCTTCCATGTACCTAGACCATATCTCAGCCTCCAAGTATGTAGAATGGAATCAGGAATCCGAATTCAATATTTATTCCTTTATTTTCTTCTCCAAAATTCCATAGATATCCAAAACTATCCCAAATTGTGCATTGCCGAAATTCCTTGGTATTTGCCTTTAATTGTCACGGCAAAAAGCAATATTAATGGGCCATGGACTCCTCAAGACGTCGTGGATGATTCTAGAGCCTCATGTGCAAGTCAATGCTTCAATCTTTGGGCCAGGCTTCTCGAAATGGTCTAATTCGAAACCCTAAGCCCTTCCGTGCCGCTCTCGTCGTAAAGTAAAGCTCGCCTTGGGAAAACAAACCTCTACAGAACGGACAAGCCGACTCAAAGGAAGCGAAAAGTCCCAACCGCAGGAAGTTGACCGTGAAGTTGTTAGAGGGGAAGCCGAGCATTGACCCTTGAATGGCAGCCTGTACATCCAATGTGTACCGGTTTTGTATTCAAAAGCGGAGGAAGATGGATTTCCTTGATCTTCAAATGTGATGTAAATTTTGCTTCTTCTAGAACATTCTTGAACTATCTTGAGTCATCTTCAAGACACAGCATCTCCTAGTCTCACCAGGTCTCCTAGCAGTATCAGGACTCCTAGTGTCATCAGGTTTCCTAGTCCAACTAGGACTCTGTCATTTCTTCATTTCCGAACATCATTTTTCCGAGCTCACTCCTAGTTGCATTAGGATTCCTACTTCAACTGGGATTCCTTTTCCTAGTAGGACTGGGAAAACTTCATTTCTCCATTTCTTCTCATTTTTGCGCTCTTTACTCCTTGCCTTCCATTTCTAGACTCAAAACTACCTAAAAACACAAAAATAAGTTAGAAACGACAATGTTAAGAGAATAACTAAGCAAAATGTAGAGAGAAATGCACTAAAAATATCGTCAAAATTAATCTCAACAAACACCCCCACACTTAGGCTTTGATAGTCCCTTATCAAAATCACACAAAACAAAAACAAACTAACTAAGACTCATAAAAAAACTAAGTATGGAAAACAAAAACCAACGAAAGTAACAAACAAAAACCAAAAACAAACACAAACACAAACGAAAAGCACAAACAAAACAAAAACCAACGAAAGTAACAAAACAAAAACCAAAAACAAACACAAACACAAACAAAACAAAAGACTCTAATTACTCTAATGCTAGTGCCCTCCAACATATTGTCTCAGAAATCTCATTCTTACAAGTCACCAAGAATAACACTTAACCAAGAATTAATCATGTATTTTTCGAGAGTTAAATAAAAGATATACACAACATATAAACATGCAGGTAGGACTTGGGAGCAACAATGGTGAGTGGTTGGAGCTTAGCATGCATATACAAGTAATGATTCACCTCACAAAGGATATACTCTCTTTCTTCTCTCAGAATTCAAGGGTCATGCTTAAAAGCTTCTTATTCACTCAAGTATTTATGAGAGATGATATATATATTTTTGGGGAAATTACTGGTCACTCCCTCAACTTTTGGGGCGTCGACAGTTCAGTCCCTTGTATCATAATTTTAACAAGTAGCTCCTCAGACATTCAAATCTTGCACAATTTGGTCCAAAATGACTATTTTACCCCTCACTTCCTTTTGTTTTTTTGTCTCTCTCTCTCTCTCTCTCTCCCCCCCCCCCCCCTTTTCTCCTCGATCTGTTCTTCATCGTAACCATTTTACCCAGAAAATATATCCATACTAATATCATACCCAGGAAGCTTATTTCTTCCTCGTATCTATTCTCAGACAAAATCAACTGATCTTGATTCTTTTCTGAATAAACCCAGATCATACCCACAACTTATAACCAAGTTTTTTGCTCAAGATCAAGCACAAACTCATACCCAGAAAACCAAGAACAATTTATATTCTTCAATACACCCAGTACCCATACTATACAATCAATTATAGTAATTGAATCTTATGTTAACTCAATTATATAAACCTCAATTATATCATGTTGACTGCAATTATATGGTTTATGCCATCCAGAAGACAAGAATTCAAGATTCAAGATCAAGTGGAAAATGGAAATAGCTGAAATTTGAAAACTTGAAATCAACCCATTTCAACAATTCAAGGCTACTGTCTAATGGGTCAATGCCATTCTAAGAAGTAAGAACCAACAGTCCAACAACTCAACTAGTTACAAGTCATAAGATCAAATCGAGTAATCGACAAATCATCAAATATTCAAATGGAAATCGACTAAAGATTGGAGGAGGAGAGGACTGAGGAGCCGACCTACCTGACCGAGCATTCGCCACTTGCCGAGAAGCAGAAGAAAACGGAGACCCGGAGAGGGAGAGAGAGTTCAGGGGCGGTACCTGGAGGGTGGAGGCGGAAACGCCGAGACAGGTTGCTGGAGCAGTCGGGAGTGCCGGAGTGCTCCAAGGACTCAAGGAGGAAATCGAGGAATGGAGGATTGTAGTTAGGGCTGTTCGGCGGAGGAGAAAAACTAGCCCGGAATCTGCAGCACCAGCCCTTCCGACGACCAGGAACCAGTGACCCCGAGATCTTGAGAAGCTGGTATCATCGACACCGACGAGCCAGACGCCGGCGACCAAGAAGGCCAGATCGGCCGCTCCTGTTTCGACAACCCGAGGTGCACACGATCTTCGTTTCCGGCTTCTGATCCATCGATCATCTCTCTCTCACGATTTTTTTATGTCTGGGTAAATGGTTAAGATGAAGAACAGATCGAGGAGAGAAGGGGGGAGAGAGAGAGAGAGACAAAAAAAAAACAAAAAACAAAAAGGAAGTGAGGGGTAAAATAGTCATTTTGGACCAAATTGTGCAATATTTGAATGTCTGAGGAGCTACTTGTTAAAATTATGATACGAGGGACTGAACTGTCGACGCCCCAAAAGTTGAGGGAGTGACCAGTAATTTCCCCAATATTTTTAACAAAAAGCTCACATATAACGAAAGAAAAACACATATATCAATTTTTTCAAAAAATCTCATGAAGGATATCAATCACATGCACAAATGAACCCAAGCCATAAGTTCAACAGTCATAACTCATCTCCACAGATTAAAGGCTATCCCATCTTAAGGATAAAAAAGGTCTTATATAAAGGTTGAAATGGGGTCAAGGTTTAAGGGTTAAAAGAAACCAAGGGATAAGGAAATAACAAAAGTGTCCTAAAAACAAAGTAGAGCCCTTGAAACATCTTGTAGTCACCAAGGCAATTGCAATGTCATACTCCCTAGAGGTCATACAAAAGGGCCTGATATCATCTTGTTGGGCCTCTGCTTCATTCTAGACTTCAAATCCATCATGTAAAAATACAAAAGTCCATAAAACACTTAAACCTTTTCAACACAAAGCCGTATACATCATATATTTTTTTTTCACGATTTCTCTTTTATTTTTCCTTTTCTGAAATTTTTTTTTCTCTTTTTACGGCACACACAGTACAAAATAAATCCCATGGACGATTATACCCCGACACTTGAACTTTCACCTCTTCTCAATCTTCAATCTCGATGCCTCCTTCCCTTGCAAAGTCTCAAAATTAGCTCCACTAAGTCTTTAGAACAAAGGGTAAGGATGTAACTATACTAAGGTTAAGGGTTAAGGAAATTTAGGGTGATGAAGGAAAAGGCTTAAAAAATGTAGGCTCAAAGGGGTTAATCTAGGGGATAGTGCACACATGTGTACACACAAACAGGGACACAGGGTAACTTGGCAATGGTGATAAAATCCTAAGGTGCCTTTAATCCTTTCCGAAATCAGGGATATATATTGATAAAAGTTTCAACAAGTATAAAAGTGAATTCTAGCATTCTCTAGTCCATTCAAGAGCTATGACATGTAATCAATCAAATGAAATATAATGAGATCAACTAAGCATCGCCAAGAAAATAAGAATATACACAAAGTATATAACATCAATCACTCCAAGAAAAAGGGTACATGGCTCAAATTCTCACATGGGTTATTTTGAATCAAAACTCATTTTAGCATGCTCATAATCTGTATTGTGTTAACATATCCATATCCACTACACAGTTATATATCATATATAAGTCTCATTTAACTAAAGATAAATAACAAACTTCATCTCAATATTGTGATCATCTTTTAGACATGCTTTCAGAGATATAAATTCATCCTAGACAGTTGAAAGGGCGATCCTAAGACTCAAAAACAAACAAAAGACTCAAACAAAAACCAAAAACGAAATTCGACTCAACTAAAAGAAACCAAAAACGAAAATTTTTTTTTTTTACGACACTTTTATATTTTTTTCTTTCTCTTGAAAGTTTTTTCCAAATTTTTTTCAATTTTTATGGATTTTCCGATTTTTAACTAGCCTCAAATAAAACCTAAAAACCAATAAAGTTAATGTTAACCTTCCCCCCACACTTAAATCATACATTGTCCTCAATGTCAAACAATTCAAAGCATGCAAAGTATAAGCATATAAGGGATAATCAACTAACCAACTTTATTGAATAACCAAAAATTACAAAACAACTAACCCAAAAATTGTTCCAAAAATAAAGACTAACGAAAATTAAAAACAAAAATAACCAGAAAGTTAATCTGGTTTCTTTTTGGGGTGCCTCCCATATTGCGCTTGGTTTTAACGTCTGCTTAGCCTAGACGTGGCCTTCCTTGCTCCTTAAGTGTTGATGCCTTCAAAGCCTCCCTTTGGGTTTGGAATTGTGTTGCTTGGAAGCTTCCCTTGTTCATGGAACTTGGTCCTAAAGTCCACCACTTGTCCCATTTACTTCTAGAGATCCGCTATGTCCTTTCCATATATGGTTTTGTTGCCCTTGAATCAAGCTTGAGTTGAAGAGTTAAGCGTCTCAATGATCTTGTCATAATTAGGGGACATTCCTTGAGCTTGGTGACGAGCTCGAGGTCTCTGATAGAATGCTCCCTGAGGTCCTCTGTTGTAGGTGTTCTGATTAGCACTTTGAACATTATCATTATCCCTCCACCTAAAGTTAGGGTGATCCCTCCGTCCTGGGTTGTAGGTGTTGGAGAAAGGATCATTCCTTGGACGTGTTTTCCCTTGATTCTGGTTCTGAAACCCTAAGTAGTTCACACTTTCCCATCCACCATTCTCTATCAATTGGGGACATTGATCAGTCATATGCCCTTGAGTAGAGCATACCCACAAGCTTGAGCTGCTCCTTGAACTTTTGGCGCTAACACTTGAGACATAAGAGAAGTAAGCTTATCCAACCTAGCATTGAGATCCGAGTTGATAGTCACTTCCTTCCACTACTACAAATTTCCCCAAACCCCACTGATTTGAATTAGTCCCTATTGGGACAAAGCATACTGATAAGAGTGGCTGATGGCATTAGCCACTATGCAGCCACTAATGGGAAATCAGTCCCCTCTATTGTAGGTGCTAATGGGGCTAAGCACACTGTTAAATTATCAGTGTGATGCCTTTAACCAAAGCAAAATTACATCCAAATCAGTGCCAAAGCACTGATCCTAATAGCAGTGGCTTCGGAATCCACTGATATCAGTGGCAAAATCATTAAACTGGAATAAAAAAAAATAGGTGCCAAATACTAGCTAATACTAATATTTGGCACCTCTACATTTCATGTACTGTATACTATAATAAAAAAATGCATCATACAACAAATTTGCCAACTAAAAATAATTCATTACATCCAGAGACAACAAAATTTCTTCTCCACAACTGCAACCCTTCTTTGATATGGACAAACTCTTTCAAAGCAAATGGCAACATGCTCACAGTACCTGAAGTTCCAGAAAAGAAGAATTAAATTTTGCACTGTGAAGTTTTATCTAGCAAGTAGCAACACATGCATTCAATTCTGTAAGAAATCCAAACATGACATTTACAAAATAATGTGTAGAAAAATACCTCATCCATAATACCATTCGGCAAATCTTCAAGCATCATATGATGTAACCTGACCCCAAAAAGAAACTTTTCATTAAAAGTATAAAATGAAATTGGAACCACAAAAAGAAACAGAAAAAAAAAATGATGTAGAAACAGATGGTTAAAATCAAGATGATATTTCCGCATATAAATGTATAAGATGTAGAAATATATTTCCGCAGTTTAATCAAGATTAACTTTCACTCTGGCAGTTTATTTCTACATCTCAGATAATCAAGATTAACTTTCACTCTCAGATGTAGAAATATATTTCTATATATATGCGGAAATATATATATATATATATATATATATATATATATATATATATATATACTTTCACTCCCAGATTTTAACACAGGGTCATAAGTCAGTCTGACCCCAAATCTTCAAGCATCATATGATGTAACCTGACCCCAAAAAGAAACTTTTCATAAAAATATATATATATATTTCCGCATTCAAAGTATAAAATGAAATAGGAACCACAAAAAGAAACAGAAAAAAAAATGATGTAGAAACCAAGATTACTAAATTAATGTAACTGATTGTACTGAAAATGTATACATAAGTAACTATACATGTGGTTAGACTCAAGAAAGGACTAAACTATGGATCTGCTAATCAACATAAATGAAGCCAAGAACATTGAAAAAAAAAATACACATTCATCTGCATAGATGCTATTGAATGTTAAATTGCTTGACATATGATTCCATCTTGCAAAGAAGGTTCAGAATAAACATGTTTACCCAAGATTTTCTTTTAAGTTCAAGTATAACCTGCCTAGCGTAAGAAACCTCTATATATATTGTGCTTTAGATCTGAAACAGGGGAACAAAAAGGAAGACTAAGCACAGTTTCTTTCTTTTCCTACTCAAAGCAAACCACTTGACTATTTATTTATCAAATACTTGGCTAACCCAGCAATTCTTTCTTGTGCAGTTTTATATATATTCAATTTTCATATGACTAAAGTCATTCAATCAAAACGTCTATTTCACATTTTCACATAAATCTTTATAACTGACATACATAACTCCCAAAGTTCATAAATTTAGACCCGAAATTACATAACTCCCATTCCAAACCAATCGCACAACCAAAATTACAGATCTTATCATGAAAAGTGGGGAAGAATAATATATATGAAGTGCTTACCAACTGTAAAGCTCCATGCCTTCAATTCTCCATATCGCCAAGGAACAGACAACATGAGCTCCTCATTCAAGACTGGATTCAAGTTACTCCTTACTACAGTTGTCTGAATAGTATACATCATCACCAACAAATAGAAATATCAGTCTGATGTGAAACACATTTTAAATAATTTGATAAATAGAAAAAGAGAGTACCTTTCTACGAAGATATTCATCGGGGATGCCGTACTCTTCCGATCTCGTCGGCCCTATACCCGATCTAAGCTTCGGCCGAGAATGGTCTGGATCCAGAAGACGGTGTTGACAAACCCATCACTTGTTGATAGCGCCGGTGATGACGACTTCCATATAGAACCGTTTGGTGTCTTGATCGGTGTCTGATCTGGTCATATTGGAGTTTGATCTTTGTGCGATGTGCCTGTGTGAGAGCGTGATGGAAGAAGAGAGAAGGAAGAGAGGCGGAAGAGAGAGAAAGAGTCTGATCTGGTCATATTGGAGTTTGATCTTTGTGCGATGTGCCTGTGTGAGAGCGTGATGGAAGAAGAGAGGAGGAAGAGAGGCGGAAGAGAGAGAAAGAGTCTGATCTGGTCATATTGGAGTTTGATCTTTGTGCGATGTGCCTGTGTGAGAGCGTGATGGAGGAAGAGAGGCGGAAGAGAGAGAAAGAGGAATTGACGAAGGGAAAAGTGAGGATCAGAAACTATTTATATGAACAAACTTGTTAGGGTTCCTGACTTATAGCCAAAACGACGTCATTTTGGTATCTTCTTTTTTTTTTTGGTTCAATTCGGTTTTTGACACTAATGATAGGGTCACTATTGTCAGTGTGATGAAACAAATTCACACCGATCTTTGATTGGTTGCTCCCAAAATCACAAAACAAAACTATTCCATTTCTGTTGACACTGTTAACAGTGTCATTGATATTAAACAATTAATATGTTCTATATACTGTTCATAATACTCACTGATGGTCAGTGAGAGGGAAAAAAAACCCACTAATCTTTTATATCAGTGTAATACTATTCATTTTGGGACTGAAGATTTTTTGGTGGCTAAAAAAAGGGTGCTAATGGGGAAATTTGTAGTAGTGTTCACTTGGCGAGATGTGGTCCTAATGCCCTCATATTGTTAAGCATTGGCAGCCCTATTAGCAATTAACGTCTTCCCTTGAGCTGGAGTCTTGTCCACAAAAGTACCCCCACTAGCAGCATCTAACATTTGGTGCTCAAGAGGGAGCAAACCCTCATAAAAGTATTGCAAGAGGCTTTCATCCTTGAACTTGTGTTGGGGACATTGCGCCAAAAGGGATTTGAACATTTCGTAGTACGCAGGATATGACTCATCTTCAACCTATTGAATCCCAGTGATCTTCTTCCTCATAGTAATAACTCTTGAAGCAGGGAAGAATTTCTCAAGAAATGCCTTCATCATGGCGTCCCAAGAAGTGACATGTCCATCTGGAAGTTCATATAACCAATCTTTGGCCCTATCAGCTAAGGAAAAGGGGAATGTCTTCAGCTTGAAAATATTCTCATCTGCCTCAAGTGGCGTCATACTTCCAACTACAAACTGAAACTCCTTCAAATGCTAGTTAGGATCCTCCATGGAGAGTCCATGAAAGTAGGTAATCTATGAGGAAGTCCACCCTTAATCTCAAAATTGCCGACTTGCCCTCTGCAACAGCTGGGAAAACAATGGAAAGAGGAAGCTCTCCTTCAACAGTGGATGTAGAGAGGTCTTGATACTCTGGTTAGCCTCATTATTGTCTCCAAGACCGGCCATTTCTTCTTCTTCAAAGGATGGCGTATGAGGTGGTGTGATCTGAGGTGAAGGTGAGTTGGACGATACAAGTGGTGATGGCGTAAGTGATGGTAGAGATGGAGTAGGTGTAGGTGATGTGGATTCCTCTTAGCTATTTAAGATCCTCTTCCCTTGATCGTTGAATGAGTACAATTTGAATTTCAAAGGAGAAGGTCTTCGGTGTTCAAGTTGTGGAGGATTATTCAAACATTCGAGTCTTGCTTCAATCTCTCGTGCACTAGGGATTTTAGAAGGCTCGGACATTCATGGAAATCCTGAACAACATTAAAAATTAAATAAGTTAGTAAACTATACGATAAAAGAAATACAAGTTAATTATTTATACATGTATAACGTCACACATACAACAAATACAAATATACACGTATAATTAAAAGTATAACAATGAAAATTACAAATATAGTGTAGGTATAAAACGGGTTTTTACAATTTTAGGGGTGGATTTGTGAAAATCAAGCAACTTATAAGAATTCAAATTCAACCACAAGTTTTCAATCAATTGGAAGTACGGCCCAAGTATAGTCATCTAGACACAAGTTTTCTTTCAAATCCTTTGGGCAACTTTACTGAAATGGTCAGGTGGGGGAGGACGAACATAAGAGGCAGAATTCATTTTGGCTTGAGTTACTCCCACATAGTGGTTTAGGCCCAATTGAATGCACTTCTGAATATTTCAGAATCCGTCATGGACGTTGTCCCCTTTCTAGACACCACTTCACATAGGCTATACTTACTTAGATAAGAAGTATAGGAGGTGCCCAGGCGGTTTTGTATTATTTTATATTTATTTTTATTTTTATTATATATATTATATAATTAAGAATATATAGAGTTAAAGAGTAAAGAATTGATTGAATAGACTTAAACAATACTGTAATACCCCGAAAAATCTAAATTATTTTTCCGAGGACATTTTAGAAATGATTTCGTGGTCATGGGAGAAAGTATGAAGCTTGGAGGAGTGGTGAAATTGGTTCGAACAATTTTTATTCGAAAACTGAACGTTTTAGGGGAGGTCAAAGGAGTTGACTTTTTATACGTTCATAATTGGGGAAAACTTCCTTCATGAAAGTTGTAGAGCTCGTCGATACGATCTCGTGCATATGTGGTATGCAAAAATCAGAGTTCGTATGAATTAGTTATGATTTTTTTGAAAAAGTTTCCAGTTTAGTATAAAGCTGCCATTTTTGGAAATTACCAAAAATAATTTCAGTTCCATTTCTGGAAACCGAACTCTCTCTCTCTTGCGCGCGTCCGAGCCCAGAAAAAACAGAGCAAAGCTCTCCGGCCGAGTTCTCCCTCCTCCGGCCACCAATCGACACCAGACCACCTCCCTTGCCTTCGCCTCGACGCCGCCTACCTGCTAGACGTGATCACTTCCACCGGAACGGCCTCAAATCCGGCAGTCGGAGCCGCAAACTTTGAAACAAAAATCGGTCAACGCCGGTTTTCTCCTAGCTCCGGCCACCAAAACTCACGATCCTTAGCTCCCTGAACTCGCCTCAACCTTCTGATCATCATTCTAGAAGGATCGCACCTGGAGTGATCGGATTCACGTTCGTCGGAGCTCGCCGGATTCTGGAAATTTTCCACCACCACCGAAGCTTTTGATAGGTATATCTCGAGTTGTAGTGCATCGTTTTGAGTGATTCTTGAACTGGTAAACTCACCTTGAGTTTCTTAACAACTCTCTAGAAGGAATCGAAGCCTGAAATTGAAGTTTTGACGTCGAAATCAAGCCTTGCCGGATTCTGCAAAATTCTGGAATTTTTCCGACCACCGAAGCTTTCGATCGGTATATCTCGAGCTACAGACCATATTTTTCTGTGAT
Source organism: Rosa rugosa (assembly GCF_958449725.1). Lineage (NCBI taxonomy): Eukaryota > Viridiplantae > Streptophyta > Magnoliopsida > Rosales > Rosaceae > Rosa > Rosa rugosa. The sequence continues at coordinate 25,343,792 of NC_084822.1, forward strand.
TCTTGAACCAGTGAGTTCTTCTTGAGTTTCTTAACAACTCTTCAGAAGGAATCGAAGCCTTAAATTGACGTTTTTACGTCGAATTGGAGCTCGCCGTTTTCTGCAGTTTCTCGCCGGTTTCTGGAAAATTCCGGCCACCTTCATACTGTTCAAAGTAATTTTCGACCCCTTCCGGTCATTTTCAGACTTCGTGCTAGTTATGAAAGTTGTCAAGCATGATGAGAGGAAGAAGAGCAGCCCGGCCCCGACACCATTGGTGGTGGTCGGCGGCGGCTCTGCCACTAACTCCGGCGGCCCTTTCCGGCCACCTCCGGGGATCAAAAATATGGTTTCTGTACATTTTCAGATTCTATATTTCAATACGATCATTTCGATATATTATACGCAATTTTTGGATATCGTATGATTAAGTTATGAATTTTTAAGTTTAGATCGATTTCGATCGTTAGATTTGTGATCTGTGAAGTTAGTACCGTCAGATGGACTTGTAGTTTTGATATGATGATCTTATGACAGTCCCAGTGGGTTTGTGTAGTCATGGGCGAAGATCCGACCGTTGGATCTTCGTATAAATGCAAAACAGTGATTAGGAAGGCGATCCGTGAGGATCCGACCGTTGGATCATCATTTAATTTCAATCCGACCGTTGGATTGTCGTTTGATTATGTTTTTGAGTTATTTGCTAAGTTAAGGTCATGTTTGATTAGGTGATCGACGGTTTGATTTGGCGGACGATTCGTGAAATTGTATTTTGAGCTGTTAAGAAGACGCAGCGGGAATTTAGAGGTGAGTAAACCTCACGTGGTTCATATTACGAACCGAATAAATTTAATTACCTTATTTTGTCGTAATTGCGTGAAAATATTTATGGAATAAATATTTGTTTTAAAATCATATGGACTTGATCAACTACGGTCCATGGGTAAGTAAAATGATTTTTACTATACAAATGAATTTCTCGGTTTTATTGCATGTGAACTATAGTTGGTATTAGTGATTATCCCTGAGCGGATAATTACGTATATATATATTTACGTGATTATATATGAATGGTGTGACATTGAAGAGTGTGGAATTGGGATGATTAAATTATTATGAATTGACATGTGACTTACCATATTTATATGTGATGAACATGATTGATGAGTTCTTGTTAATATTCATGATTTACATTGGAGGATGTATAGAGTTAGAGAATGTAGGGTTCTGAGGATGAGGTGTCCGAAGTTCGACGGTTAAGGATAACCGGAGTGTTTGTGTGCTGAGGACGGGGATGTCCAAGGTGCGACGGTTTATTATTAACCGAAGTTGTGTGCTGAGGACGGGGATGTCCAAAGCGCGACGGTTTATTATTAACCGAAGTATATGGTGCTGAGGATGGGGATGTCCAAAGCGCGACGGTTATAGTGTTAACCGAAGTATTTTTGCCGTTGCTTGACCCTAGGCCAAGGTGTCAGAGGTAACGAGGCAGTTAGAGCTCTAACGTGTTATGGGATGGGACCAAAGTGGTGATAGTGTTGTGTGATAGGACCAAAGTGGTGATATTGAATTGGTTGACGTTTGCGTCGTGGATGTTGAGATTGTTGGTTGTGTTGTTGAGTTATAAGAATTGTAATTTAAAATCAACAGTTCTTTCTTGTTTACTCATACTGGCTGTAAAAAGCTTACCGGGTTTTGTGTTGTTGCAACTCCCGGTACACTATTCAAATTGTGTAGCGGGTAATCCTACAGGTCAGGAGAACCAGGACGGTGATCGGGCTGCTTAGAGTAGTGTTATGTGAATTACAGCATTATATTGTGAGGTTTGTTATGCTCATTTAGAGCTTTACGATTTTACTTTGTAAGAGTGAATTGTAATAATTAACTCGAGGTTTTCGAGTTTTGTGTTGAGTGGCGAGTGGTGTGTTTGTTTCTGAGAAAAAAAAATTCAGAACGTTATTTGTATTAATTGTTTATTCATGTTTCGGATTTTGAATTTATTATTCAAAATTCGGGGCGTGACAGTTTGGTATCAGAGCGTAAGGTACATATTTGGTGATAATCAGTACCTCCCGAGTGATGGCCCGTCTGCAGCGGATCCCCATCATATACTCTTCGGTACTGGTATAATCATTGGGTATGTCTTAGTATGGGGTCTAGACAACGTGTAAGTCCGTAGGACGGTAGAGTTGTCTACTAAGTTCGTATTAGAATAAGTTTAGTTTCCGCGAGTTGTGATTTTCGAGGAATAGGAACCTCTGGATTTAACTCTGATGAGTCGGTGAGGTAGAGGTCGAGTCTGATGTAGGGACAGGATCTTTCTATGGAGACAGTTGAGGATGAGGTGGAGGCATTAGAGGTTGAGTTGCCTAGTCTACCTGTAGTTGATGTGATGGATGTTATTCTTGGGTTGAAATGGTGAAAGAGATTGAGACCCTAGGAATAGTTGAAAAGAGAATTGATCTCACCAACTCAAGATGATAGGAGTGTGAGAGATTATGAGACAGAATTCTCAAGACTATATTGGTGTACGAGTGTAGTGATGTAATTTGGGAGATACTTATGTTACCTTTAATAAGGGTAGTATGTTAAGTGATCATGGCATAGGTTGACTTTGTAAGTGAAGTGGTGGAGTTTGTGTAGCTTCTTTGAGTTATAACCTTTGAGGAATGGGAACCTTTGGATTAAACTCTGGTGGAGTTATTGAGGATGGTTTCCACGAAAAACAGTATCCTTATGTGCATTGTAGTCGTTGGTTGTTGGGGTCATGGTGTTTGACCAATGCTTGTATCTAAAGTCGTTACGAGTATTTGACTAGTAGTTGTGATACTTTCCATTAGTTGGATATGCAGATGTTTTGAGTTGAAGAATATTTAGCAGTTATTGGTTGCTTAGTGATGGAATTGTGTTATAATGGAGCATTCATTCATGCTCAGTTGTTTGGTGTTTAGGATAGCTACTATATATTAGCTAAATGTCGGGGTGTGGTTTGAGGTCTGCGGATGGTATTGGAAATTATTGTGGAGTGCTGCTTCACTGACTATTGTTGAGTAGTAATGCATAATTCGTTGTTACTATGATAGATTTTGTGTATGGTTGACTTATGGAAAGATTGATATGACCTCGTGATAGGATTGACTGTGAAGAGACATTGTGTTGATGTATGAGCTTAGGTAATAACGTTGTTTTCAACTCTAGGAGTGCTAGGGTTGTATAACTAATTTATGAGGCCAGATACTGTTGTGAGGACAGATTATGGATTATGACGTGGTTAGTGTGAAGTGCTATAATCACAGAATTTTGACCACTAGATGTTGACTTACCACCAAATGAGCAGTGAGGTGATTCGTGGGTGAGATACTGAGTGTTGTACCAGTATCGATTAGTGGATGCTAAGATGGTACATATTGCTTGTTGAAGCAATTGATAGATGGAATGATCGAGATTTTTTTTAGAGTTGTAAGTGTAACTCTAAAGATGTGGGTTTTTCCTAACTAACTCAGGAAGTGTTTAGCTTTATTAATCCCTAATTCTAGCGACGAAATTATTGTGTTTGGTTTGACTCAGAGGATACTAGCTTGACCTCTGTGTGACTTAATTGATTGCTAGGTTTTGAGTGATTGTTTTTATTGCATCATTATGAAAGATGTGTGCAGCAGAGTTCTCGATGGTTTTTGAAAAGAGTATTGAGTGACCAAGGTTCGATCCTTGGTGTTGTTGTTGGTTAAACAAAAAGAAAAGAAAACATGCACACAATCTTATTGATTTTATATTACAAAAAGGGAAACGAGGACTATTCTATACTAAGCCTAGTCAGCAGCTCCGGATGGGTTGAGGCTGAGCTCAAGAGAAACGTTTGAGCCACTGTGGTAACCGCCTGAGCCACCAGAATAGTAACCAAATGCGCTACCTTCCTCGGAAGTAGTCTTCAGGTTACCAAAGACGTCCTCGCCGTGCACGGGGAACAGAGGAAGAGTTTGAACCTCCTGGTGATCTCCTCCTCGTTGTTGTAGGGATGTTTGTCCTCCTGTTGTGCCAAAAGAGTTGTACTGGTATTAGTGTTGAAGTGTGAGGAAGATTATGAAACTAAATTTAAATCAAGAAATCCTTCATTACCAGTAGAATAGGTGGAACCAAAGTTGAGATCAATGGATCTACCATCATCAGTAGAACTAGTGGACCCAAAATTGATGTCGATGGATCCACCAGCTGGCCCAAAATTGATGTCGATGGATCCACCAGCACCAGTAGAACCAGTGGACCCAAAATTGAGATCGATGGATCCACCAGTACCAAGAGAACTAGTTCCCATGGGCACTGGAGCAGCCTGATTACACCTATTCATCTGCTTCTCTCGAGCCCTGACGTTCTGGAACCAAAAGTAAATGTTCTTACCCTCAACATGTCCATACTGGTTCAGCTGGAGGCAGATCTCGTGAATGTGCTCTGTAGATGGGCACTTAAATCCCTTGACGTAGTAAAGATCCTTGAGGATTCTTATTTGTTCTGGAGTAGGAATCCATCTGGTACGGCTTCGCCAGAAATCCATGTTGGCACTACTTCCAGCTGCTTGGGTGTTTCCTCCCTCCTCTGTTGGTTGCTGTTGTTGTGGTTCCATTTGTTGCGGGGTTTGGAGCTCCATTAGTTGCAGAGTTCGTGGCTCTTGGGTCATGAGGTGAGAGGATGTGAATATCGAGGAATACATGGTTTAGTGTTTGAGGGAGATTTTGTTAGAAGGATTGGAGTTGTTGAACTGGTGATTGGAGATCTGAGATTCTCAGAGGAAAGATGAAATCGAATCTTCAAATGGGAGAGAAGATCAGAAGAGAAGGATTGAAATTGATGAAGAAAGGATTTGAGTTTCGAGAGGAAGACTGCAGAGTTTGAGAGAGAATGGCTGGGGAAAATTTCTTTTCTTTGGTGTGAACAGTTTTTCTCCAGGATGCACCTATTTATAGAACGAGGTGAGCAGATCTCCACCGTTGGATGGACGATCTCTGAGATTCAATCTACGCGTTGGATTAAAGTCATCCGAAAACCCGGAAAAGTTGTTGGCGCGTGGAGAGCGTGTAAGGGGACAGGCCGAACCTCGAGACGCTGTGGCAGACAGCTTTAGCCGAAAGTGATTTGCTTTCCGTAAATCACGGAAGAGACGTGTCGTGGCACGTGGAGTGTACCGACAGTTTGTTGTTATTCTATCGCTTATGATAGAATAAATAAAAGAAGTTGCATGGATAGTAACGAGAGCAGCTGGTGCTCTAGTGGTTGAAGAGCAAGGCTCTTGTACAAGAGGTCAGAGGTTCGAACCTTGCCTCTCGTTTATTTTTATTATGTTCGCTTATGACATAATAAGTATAACATTTGTACACATTATATTAAGCACAGCTTGTGCTCCAGTGGTTGGGGGAAAAAGGTTTCGTGCGGCAGGTTGAGGTTTCGAACCTTGCCTTCCCTGTTATTTTATTTATGTCGCTTATGACATAATAAATATAACACGTGAGCATATATTAATGAAGGCAGCTCTTGCTTCAGTGGTTGGGAGCAAAACCTTCGTGTTCGAGGTCGGGAGTTCGAACCTTACCTCTTACAAATATTTTTGGATCTCGTATATGCTTGATATACATACGTATATACGGTCTGTAAAGTATGCATACGTATATACGGTTGTACAGTATGCATACGTATATACAGTCTGTATGGTATGCATACGTATATACGGTATACCTACGGTATGTATAATTTCATACCGTAGCCGAGCTAAAAAGTTGTGGGCCAAATAGTAAGCCCAAATGTTAGGCCCGATTTGTAGGCCTAAATAGTGAGCCCAATTGTTCGGCCCGAATAGTAGGCCCAAATGTTAAACCCAAATTGGTTTGGGCCGGTTCGAAATGTAGATGGTTCGGTTCTTCGGCCCAATTGGCCAGCCCTAATGCTTAGCCCAAGGATTGAGCAAGCCCAAGTCATCATCACTGGGTGACATGTTTTATTGGCGTGCTTTTGAGAATGATTTGTTTTGAGTGATGCATCTCTATTGTTGTGTAGAATAGTGCATGCTTAAGTTTTACTATAGAGATTTACCGTGATGCTAATGGAGTAGCGAAACGCTTTGTGGGAGTCTTTACTGTGCTTGTATGCCAGTACAGGGTGATGATCTATGTGAGGATCTATGAGATAATCTCTGTGAAGATCTAAGTGATGATCTCTGTGATGATCCACGTGATGATTTTGTGTAATTGATGTGGAGTGATGTTGAGCAGTTGTTTTGTGAATTTACATCGTGACGAAAGGATTTAGTGGCCATAGGAATGTATTTTTATACAAAGGGCTGTGGCTTTGTAGATTACTACAACTTTGGGAATGATGGAGATTCGATGGTTAGGTCAACCTTAATCAAGAGGAATTGACTTACGCTTAAATTTCGGGACGAAATTTCTTTAAGGAGGGTGGATTGTAATACCCCGAAAAATCTAAATTATTTTTCCGAGGACATTTTAGAAATGATTTCGTGGTCATGGGAGAAAGTATGAAGCTTGGAGGAGTGGTGAAATTGGTTCGAACAATTTTTATTCGAAAACTGAACGTTTTAGGGGAGGTCAAAGGAGTTGACTTTTTATACGTTCATAATTGGGGAAAACTTCCTTCATGAAAGTTGTAGAGCTCGTCGATACGATCTCGTGCATATGTGGTATGCAAAAATCAGAGTTCGTATGAATTAGTTATGATTTTTTTGAAAAAGTTTCCAGTTTAGTATAAAGCTGCCATTTTTGGAAATTACCAAAAATAATTTCAGTTCCATTTCTGGAAACCGAACTCTCTCTCTCTTGCGCGCGTCCGAGCCCAGAAAAAACAGAGCAAAGCTCTCCGGCCGAGTTCTCCCTCCTCCGGCCACCAATCGACACCAGACCACCTCCCTTGCCTTCGCCTCGACGCCGCCTACCTGCTAGACGTGATCACTTCCACCGGAACGGCCTCAAATCCGGCAGTCGGAGCCGCAAACTTTGAAACAAAAATCGGTCAACGCCGGTTTTCTCCTAGCTCCGGCCACCAAAACTCACGATCCTTAGCTCCCTGAACTCGCCTCAACCTTCTGATCATCATTCTAGAAGGATCGCACCTGGAGTGATCGGATTCACGTTCGTCGGAGCTCGCCGGATTCTGGAAATTTTCCACCACCACCGAAGCTTTTGATAGGTATATCTCGAGTTGTAGTGCATCGTTTTGAGTGATTCTTGAACTGGTAAACTCACCTTGAGTTTCTTAACAACTCTCTAGAAGGAATCGAAGCCTGAAATTGAAGTTTTGACGTCGAAATCAAGCCTTGCCGGATTCTGCAAAATTCTGGAATTTTTCCGACCACCGAAGCTTTCGATCGGTATATCTCGAGCTACAGACCATATTTTTCTGTGATTCTTGAACCAGTGAGTTCTTCTTGAGTTTCTTAACAACTCTTCAGAAGGAATCGAAGCCTTAAATTGACGTTTTTACGTCGAATTGGAGCTCGCCGTTTTCTGCAGTTTCTCGCCGGTTTCTGGAAAATTCCGGCCACCTTCATACTGTTCAAAGTAATTTTCGACCCCTTCCGGTCATTTTCAGACTTCGTGCTAGTTATGAAAGTTGTCAAGCATGATGAGAGGAAGAAGAGCAGCCCGGCCCCGACACCATTGGTGGTGGTCGGCGGCGGCTCTGCCACTAACTCCGGCGGCCCTTTCCGGCCACCTCCGGGGATCAAAAATATGGTTTCTGTACATTTTCAGATTCTATATTTCAATACGATCATTTCGATATATTATACGCAATTTTTGGATATCGTATGATTAAGTTATGAATTTTTAAGTTTAGATCGATTTCGATCGTTAGATTTGTGATCTGTGAAGTTAGTACCGTCAGATGGACTTGTAGTTTTGATATGATGATCTTATGACAGTCCCAGTGGGTTTGTGTAGTCATGGGCGAAGATCCGACCGTTGGATCTTCGTATAAATGCAAAACAGTGATTAGGAAGGCGATCCGTGAGGATCCGACCGTTGGATCATCATTTAATTTCAATCCGACCGTTGGATTGTCGTTTGATTATGTTTTTGAGTTATTTGCTAAGTTAAGGTCATGTTTGATTAGGTGATCGACGGTTTGATTTGGCGGACGATTCGTGAAATTGTATTTTGAGCTGTTAAGAAGACGCAGCGGGAATTTAGAGGTGAGTAAACCTCACGTGGTTCATATTACGAACCGAATAAATTTAATTACCTTATTTTGTCGTAATTGCGTGAAAATATTTATGGAATAAATATTTGTTTTAAAATCATATGGACTTGATCAACTACGGTCCATGGGTAAGTAAAATGATTTTTACTATACAAATGAATTTCTCGGTTTTATTGCATGTGAACTATAGTTGGTATTAGTGATTATCCCTGAGCGGATAATTACGTATATATATATTTACGTGATTATATATGAATGGTGTGACATTGAAGAGTGTGGAATTGGGATGATTAAATTATTATGAATTGACATGTGACTTACCATATTTATATGTGATGAACATGATTGATGAGTTCTTGTTAATATTCATGATTTACATTGGAGGATGTATAGAGTTAGAGAATGTAGGGTTCTGAGGATGAGGTGTCCGAAGTTCGACGGTTAAGGATAACCGGAGTGTTTGTGTGCTGAGGACGGGGATGTCCAAGGTGCGACGGTTTATTATTAACCGAAGTTGTGTGCTGAGGACGGGGATGTCCAAAGCGCGACGGTTTATTATTAACCGAAGTATATGGTGCTGAGGATGGGGATGTCCAAAGCGCGACGGTTATAGTGTTAACCGAAGTATTTTTGCCGTTGCTTGACCCTAGGCCAAGGTGTCAGAGGTAACGAGGCAGTTAGAGCTCTAACGTGTTATGGGATGGGACCAAAGTGGTGATAGTGTTGTGTGATAGGACCAAAGTGGTGATATTGAATTGGTTGACGTTTGCGTCGTGGATGTTGAGATTGTTGGTTGTGTTGTTGAGTTATAAGAATTGTAATTTAAAATCAACAGTTCTTTCTTGTTTACTCATACTGGCTGTAAAAAGCTTACCGGGTTTTGTGTTGTTGCAACTCCCGGTACACTATTCAAATTGTGTAGCGGGTAATCCTACAGGTCAGGAGAACCAGGACGGTGATCGGGCTGCTTAGAGTAGTGTTATGTGAATTACAGCATTATATTGTGAGGTTTGTTATGCTCATTTAGAGCTTTACGATTTTACTTTGTAAGAGTGAATTGTAATAATTAACTCGAGGTTTTCGAGTTTTGTGTTGAGTGGCGAGTGGTGTGTTTGTTTCTGAGAAAAAAAAATTCAGAACGTTATTTGTATTAATTGTTTATTCATGTTTCGGATTTGAATTTATTATTCAAAATTCGGGGCGTGACAAATACATAATTAAGAATATACAAGTAACACCATCTTGCTCTCTTTTCAATCCAACTTTTGCCGAGGTGTATAATTGAAATAAAGAGCGGCAGTTTTATGTGGCCACGATCATTTATGCAAGAGGACGATGTGGCTCAACAGCAAACCCAAAAACCCATTTGAATATATCCACAAAAGCCAAAAACCTAAAATCCTCTCACTCACAGTTTCAGCATCACGATCTCCAGCAATATCTCCTTCTGCGATCCAACGTCCACGATCTCCACTAGCTAGCACCATTATCCCGCCTTCCTCCACCAACTCTATTCGCACCTCCGTCATCGGAACTAGCACGTCAGCACGTACGCCGACGTATGCACCATGTCTGCTGCGAAATCTGACATGCTGTAGAAGCTTCACCGTGAATTCTGCCTAGCCCAACCGCCCAGCCTATTCTGACCGATCGCCCAGACGTCTAGGCGCTCGCCTAGGTCTCTAAGGCGCCCTCTTAAAATCAAACCGCCCACACTCACCGATTAGCCACTACTCGAGGCGGAGACTCACCTCCCAACGCCTAGGCGACCGAGTTTTAGAACACTGATCAAAAGTCTGTTATCATATTGAGTTGGATCAACACTCTCCATTTGTAGTCTGATCATAAGCAAATTTGGTCAGACATGAAACAGGGTATAAGGAAATTAATAAATCAATTAAGGTAGATATCAAGAAAACAGGCACAACATAATTATAGGTCCAGATGCATTTTTATCTAGTATTCTAATCACAATGCAATCTTGATCATAGAGAATATGAAAGGGAGACTAATTTTACCCCAATCACCATGCTGACAATCTTTATACTACATGAATGATAAGACTGTGACTCATTGTTCCTTTCATGAAACCATATTTCTTTTGTTGAAAACTTCTTCAAGTCTTGTATGTGCATTAGATTAAAAGTACATAAGACTCGTGTGTTTAAACGTACAATGGTGCATTGACACTGACATGTACAAAGCATACAATGTTTCCAAGTAAAAGAGATTAATACTTTAGAAGCAATTATCATAAAACAATACTGTTGCCCAAGTCCAAAGTTGAAATAGTAGAATATGGACAAGTGCTACTTGACTCAACCTTCTTGTTTAAGTGGCAAATAGTCAAAGGCAAAACTCCTGCAGTTTGTGGACATAAACCATGCTTGAACTCTCACATGCACTGTTGCCTTCAACTTTTGAAAGCAAAAAAGTTCAATCTTTAGCCAACAACAACCTACTCAAATTGCTAGTGTATTATAATCCAAGTTTAAAATCTAGAACAGCAGGCAACAACTACTTATACTTATATGTATTTGGGAGAATTTTAGAAACAGTAAGTGAATTTTTCGCCACTGATAATTAAGGTTCCTCAACTTTTAGAAATAACAAATCAGTACCTCGACTAACAAACCTAACCCAATTATTGTACCTGTCGTTAACGACTCTGTTAGTTAGCCGTCCAAACAGTGTCTGGACTTTTCCGGACTATTAATTTTCATACCTGTACTTCAAAAAAAATCAAAATGGTACCTGAGTATTGATAGGAGCATTTTAATGTGACGTTTTACTTGCTTTTCCCTACATTTCTTGCGGTATTTCCTTATTAAAACTCTGTTTAGGAAAGTTTCCATTCTTCGATTGGGAAAGTTCCTATTTGTAGAAAGTTTCCATTTTTGTAGTTTCTATTTTTCATTTTTGGAAAGTTTCCATTTTCAGTTTAGGAAAGTTGCCATTTTTCATTTTAGGAAAGTTTCTATTTTTCTTACTAGTTTCTATTTTCAGGACCTCGGAGCTAAAAAGTGGAAATGAACTCATAAATGGAAAGAGGAGCTTGCAAACGTTAAGGGGAGCAAAAATGAGGAACAATGGACCACAGAAATGAGCAGAAATGAAGAAAAGAAGTTTTCCTGCTTCAACCAGGAAACCCTGCGAAAAGGAGGAAAGCTTACCAATGAAGTTTCCAACGTTATTATGAAAAAGAAATGGAAAAATGAAGTGTTATGACGTTGGAAGGTGACAAGGCTTGAAGTTGAAGCAACAAGGCCCAAGAACTCTCAAGAATGAAGTGGATTTTCGGCAAATTGGATAAAAGCCCATGCAATTAGGGTTTGTGACGCAAGATAAACCCTAGGGAACCTTTTTGCCGTGAAAATACAAAGAAGGAGAGAGAATGTGCGTGAAAATCAAGCAAGAACCTAGAAGATTTCGGCAAGAGATTTTCTAGGGCAATTTTAAAGGAAAGATAAACCCTAGGAGATCTTTTGCCGTCCAAGCCAAGAGGAAAAGAAGGAATAGCCGTGTGAATCAAAGAGAAAATAAAAGATTTCGGCAAAGAGATATTCTCTAGAGAGCTTTAAGGAAAGAAAATATGTGTGGAGACCAAGAAAAGCTCAAAAGAAGTCTAGATACATTCCTTAATTCCCTAAAGGAAGTTTGGCCGAATTTGAACTATAAAAATCAGAAATTATCTCAAGGTATTTCGGCCAAGATTTTTATGGAATTAAAAGAGAATTTTGTTATTGGTTGAACCACCTCATAGGGCTTATGTGGCAAGCAAGCATTGGAGGAAATTATGTGGGGTTATCACATTGTTGCCGTGAGAATTTTGAGGAAGCACACGGCTTGGAGAGCAAGGAGGCCATCCCCTATATATACTCCTTCATTCTCAACGTCAAAGGGCCCTCTTCTTTTACGTTTTACACTTTAGAAAAAAATCAGAAAACCTCTCCTTTTGCCGTGAGCATCTCCATCCTCTAGTCATCTCCACGAGTTCAAGCAAGGCCAAGGGAGGAGAAGAATTGCCGTGAGCATCCATCATCCATCACCATCCTTGAAGCTTGCTTTCGAGATTCAAGAGATCACAACATCAATCGTTCATCACCATCATCATCCACGGTGTAATCCGATTCTCCTTTGTAACATTTGCTTTGTATTTCGTTGGTTTTGCCTAGTTGACATATGTGTTTGAACAAATATTAATTTCTGAAATTTATATGATTGAATGAAATTTTCAGATTCTATTATTGTAATTCGAGAGTTGCTTATGTAATACCCCGGAAAATCCAAATTAAATTCCGTGGATTTTTAGAAATGATTTCACGATAGTAGGAGCGAGTACGAAGCTTGGAGAAGTTGTGGAATTAGTTCGAACGATTTTATTTTCGAAAACGAACGTTTTTAGGGGGTCAACAAAGTTGACTTTTTATACGTTCAAAATTTGGGAAAACTCCCTTCATGAAAGTTGTAGAGCTCGTCGATACGAGTTCGTGGACATGTGGAACGCAATATTCGGAGTTCGTATGATTAAGTTATGAATATTTGAAAATTGGGAATTTTCTATAAATAGGAAAAATATCAAATTTATTCATTAAGGACGAAAAAATGCAAATTTTGCATTTTGGCCCCCGGTTTCCTCCGTTCTCTCTCCTCCCTACGCAGCCGACCCGACTGACCCGACCCGGACCCATCTCCCTCCTCCGGCGTCCTCCGGCCACGACCCGGCCCTTTCCGGACTCGCCGTGCCACGCCCAGCCGCCTGGTGGCCTCCCCTTGCACCGCCGCTGCCCCCAGACGTGGATCGAAGCCCCCCAGAGCCTAGCATTCGACCCGACCGGATCTTGGCCGTGCCGGCGTTGCACGGGCCGATCCTCCCCATTTTCGTGATCTCCTCCTCCCCCTGATCATCCCCATATAGGCCTTGCTTGACGATTTGGAGTGTGGAGTGAAAGATCACGAGTTGAAGATTTCGACGTCCCTGATTCAATCTGGAATCTGATCAGACGCACGAGATTAATCCAACTTCAACGCTTGATTTAGGACGATCTAGGCCGAACCAGGCTTAGCTCCAGGTATGAAAGTCGACCACCCTTTCATTTTGAACCAGTTTGTAGTTGGTCACTTTGCCATCTGAGGTGGTTGACCGGCGTTGACCGCCGCGTTGACCGCCCACTGACCACCGCTTGTGGCGGCGCATCAGACCATATTTCGAGTTTTCATTATCTAGGTGATGATCTATGCATCCATACGAGCGTTTTGATATATAACATGGTCATGTTAGAAAAAGTTGATAAATAGTGGATTTTCGTTTTGACGTTACTATTTAACGTTTTTACGTTTATCTTCGGTTTACGATCTGTGAAGATCTGACCATCGGTTTTGCTTCAATTTTGGATATGTTGATCGTATGACTGTCCCGGTGACTTTGTGAGGTCACGGGCGAAGATCCGACCGTTGGATCTTCGTATAATTGAGAAATAGTGATTCGGAAGGCGATTCGTGAGAATCTGACCGTCGGATTTTCATATAATTTTATGGAGATGTTTGTTAGAGTGATTCAAGAAGATCGGAGTCTTCGTGATAATTTTGGAGGATGATCCTAAAGGCGATCCGTGAGGATCCGACCGTTGGATCATCATTAAATTCAGATCCGACCGTTGGATCATCGTATGATTTCGATCTGACCGTTGGATCATCATTAAAATTAGAATCCGACCGTGGGTTTCCGTATATGTGTGCTTTTGAGTTGTTGGCTAAGTTAAGATCATTATTGGATTAGGTGATCGATGGATTTATTTGGCGGACGATTCGTGAGATTGTTAATGGAGCTGTTAAGAAGACGCAGCTGGATTAGAGGTGAGTAAACCTCACGTGGTTCATATTACGAACCCAATATATTTAATTGCTTTATTTTGCAATCATATGAACTATTGTTGGTGTATTAGACATTCCTGTGTGAATGTCTGTATATATATTATTACGTGAAATAATATGTATTGTTGGAGTTGTGTTGAGTTTATTGTTGAGAAACAATATATTGTGAGAGGTATTGAGTTTATTGTTGAGAAACAATATATTGTGAGAGGTGTTGAGTTTTATTGTTGAGGAACAATAAATTGTTGTGATCTGTGGAGATCACTAGGTCACGAGGTGACCATGGCATCTATTAGTGAATCACGCTCTCGTACCGGGCTGGTGGTTATTAATAGTATCAAATCGTAATCACGTCTGTGGCCGGACGAGTGGTTACGTTCAGTTAGAGCTCTAGTCTGTCTGCCAAATGTGGAGTGACCTTATGAGTGAAATTGAGAGTAACTCATAAGTGTCAATATATATATGGTAACCTTATGAGGGAAATTGAGAGTAACTCATAAGGGTCTATATATATATATGAGTCTGTCTACCAAATGTTGGGAAATCTTATGAGCGAATTTGAGAGTAACTCATAAGTGTCTATATGTATATATGAGAGTGAGTGATCTTATGAGCTAAATTGAGAGTAACTCATAAGTGTCTACATATATATATGAGAGTGAGTGATCTTATGAGCTAAATTGAGAGTAACTCATAAGTGTCTATATATATATATGAGAGTGAGAAAGTAACGTGGGTTTGTGGTAGTCTTGAAATCTAATAAATCAACAGTTCTTTCTTGTTTACTCATACTGGCTGTAAAAAGCTTACCGGGTTTTGTGTTGTTGCAACTCCCGGTACACTATTCAAATTGTGTAGCGGGTAATCCTACAGGACAGGAGAACCAGGACGGTGATCGTGCGGTTAGAGCAATTGTTAGAGTTTTACAACAATTGTAAGTTGTGAGGTGTGTTATGCTCATTTGAGCTTTATAATATATTGTGAGAGTGAATTGTAATAATGAACTCGAAGTTTCGAGATTTGGTTTTTTTGTAATTGTAATTATTCAGGTTTCGGATTTGAATTTATCATTCAAAATCCGGGGCGTGACAGTTTGGTATCAGAGCGTAAGGTACATATTTGGTGATAATCAGTACCTCCCGAGTGATGGCCCGTCTGCAGCGGATCCCCATCATATACTCTTCGGTACTGGTAAAATCATTGGGTATGTCTTAGTATGGGGTCTAGACAACGTGTAAGTCCGTAGGACGGTAGAGTTGTCTACTAAGTTCGTATTAGAATAAGTTTAGTTTCCGCGAGTTGTGATCTTCGAGGAATAGGAACCTCTGGATTTAACTCTGATGAGTCGGTGAGGTAGAGGTCGAGTCTGATGTAGGGACAGGACCTTTCTATGGAGACAGTTGAGGATGAGGTGGAGGCATTAGAGGTTGAGTTGCCTAGTCTACCTGTAGTTGATGTGATGGATGTTATTCTTGGGTTGAAATGGTGAAAGAGATTGAGACCCTAGGAATAGTTGAAAAGAGAATTGATCTCACCAACTCAAGATGATAGGAGTGTGAGAGATTATGAGACAGAATTCTCAAGACTATATTGGTGTTCGAGTGTAGTGATGTAATTTGGGAGATACTTATGTTACCTTTAATAAGGGTAGTATGTCAAGTGATCATGGCATAGGTTGACTTTGTAAGTGAAGTGGTGGAGCTTGTGTAGCTTCTTTGAGTTATCACCTTTGAGGAATGGGAACCTTTGGATTAAACTCTGGTGGAGTTATTGAGGATGGTTTTCACGAAAAACAGTATCCTTATGTGCATTGTAGTCGTTGGTTGTTGGGGTCATGGTGTTTGACCAATGCTTGTATCTAAAGTCGTTACGAGTATTTGACTAGTAGTTGTGATACTTTCCATTAGTTGGATATGCAGATGTTTTGAGTTGAAGAATACTTAGCAGTTATTGGTTGCTTAGTGATGGAATTGTGTTATAATGGAGCATTCATTCATGCACAGTTGTTTGGTGTTTAGGATAGCTACTATATATTAGCTAAATGTCGGGGTGTGGTTTGAGATCTGCGGATGGTATTGGAAATTATTGTGGAGTGCTGGTTCACTGACTATTGTTGAGTAGTAATGCATAATTCGTTGTTACTATGATGGATTTTGTGTATGGTTGACTTATGGAAAGATTGATATGACCTCGTGATAGGATTGACTGTGAAGAGACATTGTGTTGATGTATGAGCTTAGGTAATAACGTTGTTTTCAACTCTAGGAGTGCTAGGGTTGTATAACTAATTTATGAGGCCAGATACTGTTGTGAGGACAGATTATGGATTATGACGTGGTTAGTGTGAAGTGCTATAATCACAGAATTTTGACCCACTAGATGTTGACTTACCACCAAATGAGCAGTAAGGTGATTCGTGGGTGAGATACTGAGTGTGGTACCAGTATCGATTAGTGGATGCTAAGATGGTACATATTGCTTGTTGAAGCAATTGATAGATGGAGTGATCGAGATTTTTTTTAGAGTTGTAAGTGTGACTCTAAAGATGTGGGTTTTTCCTAGCTAACTCAGGAAGTGTTTAGCTTTATTAATCCCTAATTCTAGCGACGAAATTATTGTGTTTGGTTTGACTCAGAGGATACTAGCTTGACCTCTGTGTGACTTAATTGATTGCTAGGTTTTGAATGATTGTTTGTGATAAATCATTTTGAAAGATGTGTGCAGCAGAGTCTCGATGGTTTTGAAAAGAGTATTAAGTGACCAAGGTTCGATCCTTGGTGTTGTTGTGGTTAAACAAAAAAAAGAAAAAGAAAACATGCACACAATCTTATTGATTTTATATTACAAAAAGGGAAACGAGGACTATGCTATACTAAGCCTAGTCAGCAGCTCCGGATGGGTTGAGGCTGAGCTCAAGAGAAACGTTTGAGCCACTGTGGTAACCGCCTGAGCCACCAGAATAGTAACCAAAAGCGCTACCTTCCTCGGAAGTAGCCTTCAGGTTACCAAAGACGTCCTCGCCGTGCACGGGGAACAGAGGAAGAGTTTGAACCTCCTGGTGATCTCCTCCTCGTTGTTGCAGGGATGTTTGTCCTCCTGTTGTGCCAAAAGAGTTGTACTAGTATTAGTGTTGAAGTGTGAGGAAGAATATGAAACAGAATTTAAATCAAGAAATCCTTCATTACCAGTAGAATAGGTGGAACCAAAGTTGAGATCAATGGATCTACCATCATCAGTAGAACTAGTGGACCCAAAATTGATGTCGATGGATCCACCAGCACCAGTAGAACCAGTGGACCCAAAATTGAGATCAATGGATCTACCAGTACCAAGAGAACTAGTTCTCATGGGCACTGGAGCAGCCTGATTACACCTATTCATCTGCTTCTCTCGAGCCCTGACGTTCTGGAACCAAAAGTAAATGTTCTTACCCTCAACATACCCATACTGGTTCAGCTGGAGACAGATCTCGTGAATCTGCTCTGTAGTTGGGCACTTAAATCCCTTGACATAGTAAAGATCCTTGAGGATTCTTATTTGTTCTGGAGTAGGAATCCACCTGGTACGGCTTCGCCAGAAATCCATGTTGGCACTACTTCCAGCTGCTTGGGTGTTTCCTCCCTCCTCTGTTGGTTGCTGTTGTTGTGGTTCCATTTGTTGCGGGGTTTGGAGCTCCATTAGTTGCAGAGTTCGTGGCTCTTGGGTCATGGGGTGAGAGGATGTGGAAATCGAGGAATACATGGTTTAGTGTTTGAGGGAGATTTTGTTAGAAGGATTGGAGTTGTTGAACTGGTGATTGGAGATCTGAGATTCTCAGAGGAAAGATGAGATCGAATCTTCAAATGGAAGAAAAGATCTGAGAAAGAAGGATTGAAGATTTGGAGGAAAATATTGAAGATCTGAAAGTTCAGAGGAAAGATGGGATTGAATCAACTAGATGGGAGAGAAGATCAGAAGAGAAGGATTGAAATTGATGAAGAAAGGATTTGAGAAGAGAAAGGCTGAAGAGTTGAGAGAGAAAGACTTGAGCTCGGAAGAAAATTTCTTTCTTTTGGAGTGAACAGTTTTTCTCCAGAATGCACCTATTTATAGAGCGAGGTGAGCAGATCTCCATCGTTGGATGAACGATTCCTGTGATTCATTCTACGCGTTGGATTAAAGTCGCCCCGAAACCCGGAAAAGCTATTGGCGCGTGTTGAGCGTGTAAGGGGACAGGCCGAACCTCGAGACGCTGTGGCAGACAGCTTTAGCCGAAAGTGATTTGCTTTCCGTAAATCACGGAAGAGACGTGTCGTGGCACGTGGAGTGTACCGACAGTTTGTTGTTATTCTATCGCTTATGATAGAATAAATAAAAGAAGTTGCATGGATAGTAACGAGAGCAGCTGGTGCTCTAGTGGTTGAAGAGCAAGGCTCATGTACAAGAGGTCAGAGGTTCGAACCTTGCCTCTCGTTTATTTTTATTATGTTCGCTTATGACATAATAAGTAAAACATTTGTACACATTATATTAAGCACAGCTTGTGCTCCAGTGGTTGGTGGGCAAAGCCCTTGTGCAGCAGGTTAAGGTTTCGAACCTTGCCTCCCCCGTTATTTTATTTATGTCGCTTATGACATAATAAATATAACACGTGAGCATATATTAATGAAGGCAGCTCTTGCTTCAGTGGTTGGGAGCAAAACCTTCGTGTTTGAGGTCGGGAGTTCGAACCTTACCTCTTACAAATATTTTTGGATCTCGTATATGCTTGATATACGACGTATATACGGTATGTACGGTATACATACGTATATACGGTCTGTACGGTATGCATACGAATATACAGTTGTACGGTATGCATACGTATATACGATCTGTACGGTATGCATACGTATATACGGTATGTACAATTTCATACCGTAGCCGAGCTGGAAGTTGGTGGGCCGATTGGTAGGCCCAAATAGTAAGCCCAAATAGTAAGCCCAAATAGTAAGCCCAAATAGTAAGCCCGAATGGTAGGCCCAAATGGTAGGCCCAAATGGTAAGCCCAATTGTTCGGCCCGAATAGTAGGCCCAAATGTTAAACCCAAAGTGGTTTGGGCCGGTTCGAAATGTGGATGGTCCGATTTCTTCAGGCCCAATTGGCCAGCCCTAGTGCTTAACCCAAGGATTGAGCAAGCCCAAGTCATCATCATTGGATGACATAATTTATTGGCGTGCTTTTGGGGATGATTTGTTTTGAGTGATGCATCTTAAGTTTTACTATGGAGATTTACCGTGATGCTAATTGAGTAGCGAAACACTTTGTGAGAGTGTTTACTGTGCTTGTATGCCAGTACAGAGTGATGATCTATGTGAAGATCTATGTGATGATCTATGTGAAGATCTATGTGAGGATCTATGAGATGATCCATGTGATGATTTTGTGTAATTGATGTGGATTGATGTTGAACAATTGTGTTGTGCGTTTACGTTTGTGATGAAAGGATTTAGTGGCCATAGGAATGTATTTTTATACAAGGGTTGAGGCTTTGTAGATTACTACAGCTTTGGGAAAGATGGATATTCGATGGTTAGGTCAACCTTAATCGAGAGGAATTGACTTACGCTCAAATTTCGGGACGAAATTTCTTTAAGGAGGGTAGACTGTAATACCCCGGAAAATCCAAATTAAATTCCGTGGATTTTTAGAAATGATTTCACGATAGTAGGAGCGAGTACGAAGCTTGGAGAAGTTGTGGAATTAGTTCGAACGATTTTATTTTCGAAAACGAACGTTTTTAGGGGGTCAACAAAGTTGACTTTTTATACGTTCAAAATTTGGGAAAACTCCCTTCATGAAAGTTGTAGAGCTCGTCGATACGAGTTCGTGGACATGTGGAACGCAATATTCGGAGTTCGTATGATTAAGTTATGAATATTTGAAAATTGGGAATTTTCTATAAATAGGAAAAATATCAGATTTATTCATTAAGGACGAAAAAATGCAAATTTTGCATTTTGGCCCCCGGTTTCCTCCGTTCTCTCTCCTCCCTACGCAGCCGACCCGACTGACCCGACCCGGACCCATCTCCCTCCTCCGGCGTCCTCCGGCCACGACCCGGCCCTTTCCGGACTCGCCGTGCCACGCCCAGCCGCCTGGTGGCCTCCCCTTGCACCGCCGCTGCCCCCAGACGTGGATCGAAGCCCCCCAGAGCCTAGCATTCGACCCGACCGGATCTTGGCCGTGCCGGCGTTGCACGGGCCGATCCTCCCCATTTTCGTGATCTCCTCCTCCCCCTGATCATCCCCATATAGGCCTTGCTTGACGATTTGGAGTGTGGAGTGAAAGATCACGAGTTGAAGATTTCGACGTCCCTGATTCAATCTGGAATCTGATCAGACGCACGAGATTAATCCAACTTCAACGCTTGATTTAGGACGATCTAGGCCGAACCAGGCTTAGCTCCAGGTATGAAAGTCGACCACCCTTTCATTTTGAACCAGTTTGTAGTTGGTCACTTTGCCATCTGAGGTGGTTGACCGGCGTTGACCGCCGCGTTGACCGCCCACTGACCACCGCTTGTGGCGGCGCATCAGACCATATTTCGAGTTTTCATTATCTAGGTGATGATCTATGCATCCATACGAGCGTTTTGATATATAACATGGTCATGTTAGAAAAAGTTGATAAATAGTGGATTTTCGTTTTGACGTTACTATTTAACGTTTTTACGTTTATCTTCGGTTTACGATCTGTGAAGATCTGACCATCGGTTTTGCTTCAATTTTGGATATGTTGATCGTATGACTGTCCCGGTGACTTTGTGAGGTCACGGGCGAAGATCCGACCGTTGGATCTTCGTATAATTGAGAAATAGTGATTCGGAAGGCGATTCGTGAGAATCTGACCGTCGGATTTTCATATAATTTTATGGAGATGTTTGTTAGAGTGATTCAAGAAGATCGGAGTCTTCGTGATAATTTTGGAGGATGATCCTAAAGGCGATCCGTGAGGATCCGACCGTTGGATCATCATTAAATTCAGATCCGACCGTTGGATCATCGTATGATTTCGATCTGACCGTTGGATCATCATTAAAATTAGAATCCGACCGTGGGTTTCCGTATATGTGTGCTTTTGAGTTGTTGGCTAAGTTAAGATCATTATTGGATTAGGTGATCGATGGATTTATTTGGCGGACGATTCGTGAGATTGTTAATGGAGCTGTTAAGAAGACGCAGCTGGATTAGAGGTGAGTAAACCTCACGTGGTTCATATTACGAACCCAATATATTTAATTGCTTTATTTTGCAATCATATGAACTATTGTTGGTGTATTAGACATTCCTGTGTGAATGTCTGTATATATATTATTACGTGAAATAATATGTATTGTTGGAGTTGTGTTGAGTTTATTGTTGAGAAACAATATATTGTGAGAGGTATTGAGTTTATTGTTGAGAAACAATATATTGTGAGAGGTGTTGAGTTTTATTGTTGAGGAACAATAAATTGTTGTGATCTGTGGAGATCACTAGGTCACGAGGTGACCATGGCATCTATTAGTGAATCACGCTCTCGTACCGGGCTGGTGGTTATTAATAGTATCAAATCGTAATCACGTCTGTGGCCGGACGAGTGGTTACGTTCAGTTAGAGCTCTAGTCTGTCTGCCAAATGTGGAGTGACCTTATGAGTGAAATTGAGAGTAACTCATAAGTGTCAATATATATATGGTAACCTTATGAGGGAAATTGAGAGTAACTCATAAGGGTCTATATATATATATGAGTCTGTCTACCAAATGTTGGGAAATCTTATGAGCGAATTTGAGAGTAACTCATAAGTGTCTATATGTATATATGAGAGTGAGTGATCTTATGAGCTAAATTGAGAGTAACTCATAAGTGTCTACATATATATATGAGAGTGAGTGATCTTATGAGCTAAATTGAGAGTAACTCATAAGTGTCTATATATATATATGAGAGTGAGAAAGTAACGTGGGTTTGTGGTAGTCTTGAAATCTAATAAATCAACAGTTCTTTCTTGTTTACTCATACTGGCTGTAAAAAGCTTACCGGGTTTTGTGTTGTTGCAACTCCCGGTACACTATTCAAATTGTGTAGCGGGTAATCCTACAGGACAGGAGAACCAGGACGGTGATCGTGCGGTTAGAGCAATTGTTAGAGTTTTACAACAATTGTAAGTTGTGAGGTGTGTTATGCTCATTTGAGCTTTATAATATATTGTGAGAGTGAATTGTAATAATGAACTCGAAGTTTCGAGATTTGGTTTTTTTGTAATTGTAATTATTCAGGTTTCGGATTTGAATTTATCATTCAAAATCCGGGGCGTGACAGCTTATGTGAGTTTGTTTAATTAAATTTGCTTTATAGATATCCTTTGTGTGTTAATCTTGTGTGGTTCGAAACATATAGGGTTTATGCATAATTGTTGCTAGGTTTAAGAACATAAATCAACTTTTTGTTTTGTGTAAACTTGAATCAAAGTAGTAAAGGTTTTGGACAAAGATCGAATTTAATTAAAGAGGATTGCAATTAGGTGGACTTTTCCATACTAAGTTGTACACTTGAGTTGATAGCCTTTCTATGTGTTTCATGCGTTGAACATGTCATGATTGACTAGCTTTCTAGGGCTTGATTACATGTTTGATAGGATTAATCTTTGTGCTTTCACTTAGGTTAATTAGCATTGAAAAGTAAAAAATGGGAAATTATTTGCTTTCGAATATTTCACATGATCAACTCCTTTCTCATGACTTAGATGAACAATATTAGGGTTTAAATCGATTTTAATCATAGTTCCGGTTTTGATCTTTGTTCTCTCATTCCATTTGTTTATTTATGTTTCTATGTTTTAATTGTTTTGTTTACTTAGTTTAATTTTCGAAAAACCAAAAACAAAATCTCCCCTTTTCGTAAATAATGTTTATACTTGTGAATATCTTTGTGAATATTATACTTTGTTTTAATTTTAATTGTTTAATTGTTTGACAATGACAGGTGTACCCTCAATCCCCGGAATAGAACGATCCCTATTTGCTTATACTACTAATGATATTTTCAGGGTTAAATTATGCGCTTGCTTTTAGCGTATCAAGTATTTGAGCCCGACCCAATTTCCGTACCCAGCAACAGTAAAATCGTTAACAAACCTTTTTAAGGATATTTTTGTCCTTTCACTATTCATCTTCTCTAAACTTCTCTTGACATCTCTCCTTTCTATCTGCAACTTCACCTTTTGTTCTTCTTCATTTTGCCTTCTCTGCTATCTCCGTTTAGGTCGGCTATTCAAATTCTCATCCTTATTTAGTAAACTTCTGTGAGGATAAGATGCAAGAATTTAGAGTTGTGACTGAAGTTTGCAGAGGGACGTTTCTGGGAAAAATGCTACGAGCATATATATTTAATACTTAAAAACTACAAATTCCTATGAGGAAGATAGCAAATCTGACTGTAATATGTGGGGCCTTTATCTTATTTTATTTTCCCCTTTTTGATTACGTATGTGTGCATTGCTCAAATGCAGTCACTGCTGGGGTAGCATTTAAAGATCTAAAGCAGTTACATGTTGTACTGCATCATAATTGAGATATTAACAGAAGTCGACTACCGCAAGACTCGCAAATGCAGGTAGAACTCTTATCACTTCCTGGAGGAGGAGGGAAATGCTACAAAGTAAAGTCTGTGACCCGGACTCAAACAATTCTTCCATCTGACACAGTTTTGTTTAATTCTACATCAAGTAGAAGATTCCCAATTTGAGATGCATATAGCATATCAGGAAAGATTTAGTCCACTTAAAATACGTACAAGGCTTTTAATCAATTATGTGTCCTGGGTTCAAATGCTCCTCTTTGTTGTTCCATTTGAAGACTCGTGTGATACATGACGGTTAGAAACAATAAAAAATGATTGTTAGAAACTCTCATTTCACCATCAATGGCTAAAATTGGAAACTGGCAATTTCCTAAAACAAATCAATACTATTTCTAACAGGTAAATACAATGTTCTTTCTTCTCCTCCTAAATCTAACAGTAAAACCAAACAACTTTGCAAAACTAGTAACAAACGAATAGAAACAAATAATGTATAAAGATCTGAACTTTCTACCTATATAACACTGAAAATCAATAAAGCTGCAAAATTGGGTTCTGTTTTCCCGAAACAAATGTCAATGTCTCCATTACCGGTTGTGGGTCGGATTCGATTTGCTGGGTCGAGCCTTCTTCAAGCTAGTCTCTATGGGTTTGTGGGGATCCTCCATTGCCCTTTTGGGCTTGTTTTGGTTCAAAGAAAATGCATGTGACTACTGAAGCGAGCAATCTTCTGGGTTGGTTTCTGGGTCTGATCAGATGGGTTTGTGGTCTGAAAGTTGAGAGCTTTGGGAAATGTGGAGCATGAGAATGAGGGCGAAGAAGGAAAGCAAGAGTCTTTGAGTTATGGGTTTCATGGCGGAAATTGAAGAAGAGAAAATGGAGTAGATCAGTTTAGGAGAAGCGATGGAGTTGCAGACTCACAGTGCATGCTTTGGTTAGTTTGGTTAACAAGTGAGTGTGGTATGCAAATGAGGATAGTCCTGCAGTTGTAGCCAAGGGCTCACTTTGACTACTGACAGTGGACGATTGCTTACAAGTCCTCAGGGTGTTCAGCTTTGGAAATCTGAGTCCATTTCTGGAGTTGTTGCTTTTGGGTCTTGAACGATACAGGCAACTTTGTTCTTGAAGATGACAATTCAGAGAGCTTATGGGAGACCTTCAATAATCCAACTCATACCATTTTACCTGGACAGGATATCGGAAAAGGAGGGAAGCTTTGGTCTCAACAATCCGAGACTAACTTTTCGAAAGGAAGATTCGAGCTACGTATGCACATAGAAAGAGAGACGTCGGAGAATTTTAGAGAAGATGAATAGTGAAAGGACGAAAATATCCTTGAAAAGTTAACGGAGTTAACGATTTTAAACTGTTGCTAGGTACGGAAATTAGGTCGGGCTCAAACACTCAGGTACCATTTTGATTTTTTTTTGAAGTACAGATATGAAAATTAATAGTCCGGAAAATTTCAGACACTGTTTGGACGATTTTTTCTATTTTCAATGATAAAGTTGTCTCTTCGGATTTTGACTCTTGGCACCCATTTTTCTTTTTCTCCTACTCTGGGCACCCAGCTCTCCCTCTCTCTCTCTCTCTCTCTCTGACTGTTCTCTTCTTTTTTTCAATTTCAAAACTGGTACAAACAAAACACCACAACAAGATCATATATAAATATATAGTACTTATCCATACACTGTTCTTGTTGTTTAACTCCTCTCCCCCTAACTCCCTTTTTCTTATGTTCTGTTCTATTCAATTTGATTTCATTATTATTACAAGGAAAAAAAATTATGGGAAGGTCACCTCCTGCCGCCGAAATCGATACCTTGTCGCCGTAGCAACTGGAAGGAGTCGTGCGCGCGCATGGGGATCATGCCCCACGTCGAAGTCGCTAAAATTGAATTCATAAATATACTTGATCCAATCCAAAATCCGGCAAAGTCCCGCTACGGTCCAAGAGAGTCAGGCTGATATGGATCAGATTCAGCCGGTCCATGTTGGCCTTGAGAACCAAATAGTTGGCGTGGGGGCGATCTAGGTGCTAAAAATTTGGATCCTCAACGTTGGGCCGGAAAACCACGCCGGAAAACTCTATATCCATGGAGATCATCAGGTATTGGTTGGATCTTATCGACATTTGGACAAGAAGAGATTGAAGAGAGATCGACGACAAAGAGGCGAAGCTTACACCACTTGTGCGATGCCAAGAAGTGGGCGGACGGCGGAGAACTCGTTGAGTCACGCTTGCAGGTTAACAGGTCGACTACAGCGACATATATTTTCTTTTATTACAGTAGACACAAGAAATTTAATGAAAATAAAATTCATTAAATAAATCGGTCATCTTTGAAATTTTGACTAAACAAGCTTAGTTGGCACATGTGTCCTACAAAAGGTACACGTGGTTCATACGTCAACAAAATTATGTGAGCTTCGAGGATGACACATGTCAAAACACGAGTGATCCATCGATTGGATGACGCGGAAGCATCAATTGTGGAAGCGTCAATTTATCGCTGATTGATTGTTGCTCGAGTTAAACATTTAAAGAGGATCAATCGTATTAAATTGATTGATCTCGATGAAAATCAAGTATTAAATACAAATATTGATACGTGCAAAAGCATTCGCCAATTTAAACCCTGAAAATGTCGAGCGTTAGTATAGAGCAAATAGGGTATCGAACAAACCGGGGATTGAGGGTGCTAACATGTGAGAACAAATTAATAAAACAAAGAATATACAAGTCACGAAACCAAAGAACAATCATATACAAATTCACGAAAATATTTTACAAGTTTACAAATATACACACAATTTTCAAACAAACAAAGAAACAAAGAGTTAGAGAGCACATACATGTCACACGAATTTGAGAGCAAAAGAATGAGAGAAACAACAAAGATATACAAGTATATATAGGCAAGGACGAAATTAAGAGAGAAAACTAAGTTAGAAAAGGTTTTGGAATCCCACTCCTATTTATACACAATTTACAAATCCATATCACTTAGGGAATCCATATACAACAAGGATTACTAATTATTATTTAATTTGAAGACTTAATCTCTAAGAAAACAAAATCCCTAAAAAACACCAAGAGAATCCCTAAATTTTAGCAATCCCTAAAAAAAACACAAAACAAATCCCTAAAAACCACTAAATTAATTCCTAGAAAACACTAACACATATTTACTATTCACGGATCACTATTCACGAATTTTTAAAAACATTTTTTATTTTATTTATTATTTATATGAACATGCTACCTAAAAACTCTAAGTTAATTTTAATTATTTACAAATATACAAAAACACATAACATAAAAGATAGGGGGTTTTTTGAAGATTGAAAACAGAAATTTTCGAAAACAAATAAAAAGATTAAAACGTTTTCTATACAAAGGTGGGAAAAGAAGAACTTTTGGAAAACAATTTATTAAGAACAATTCAAGATCAATCCATTCATGCATCCCTTAATCTTGTTAATTACCATGGAACGATATCAACCAAGAAACAAAGTTACAAGCGCCCAATGTCCCTTATATGACTTCCCTTTACACAGTTGATCAAGCAACGCACTTAATCCAACATATTTCAAATGCAGGTATCACACAATCGAAGCGACTCATAATCTCATGCATTCGAATCATTAAGAGCAAGTGAAAGTTTAGTCAATAAACATGCAAATTCAAGTACTCAAAGCAAGTCTTTTCATTACATGCATAATCTGATCTCGACCTTTGTCCAAAGCCTTTACTACCATATTGAATTAGGGTCACAACGCATGAACCTAATTACTAGCTCCAATTACATGCAATCATCCTAAGCGTGCACTCAAAGAACAAAAACATGCAAAAGTTATCTATAAAACAAAATCAGATTATCAATCCATAAAATTGGCAATCAACAAGAATCAAACACACATAAACACATCAATCATTAAAAAGAACATCAAAATAGCATCCAAAAATCAGAAAGTTAACTCATGGTTTCGGTTTTACACAAAGAAAATCAAAACAGAAATTTCTATCTAACAAGTCATAAAACCGAGAAGAATACATATGAAAGGTGGTATGAACAACCCTTAGTTACGTCCCAAGGTCCAACGCAGATCCAAGGCGGCGGCACAAAGTGAAGATCATGGCAAAGATGGAGGACGGCACGGCTAGGAACTTGCAAGATGCGAAAACCTGAAACTCAAGAGCAAATCGGTGAGAAACGAAATTGTGGAGAATAATGTTAACCTTGAGACGTCTAATACACAAGGTATATATAGGAGAACGTCTCAAAGCACTCCCAATTCGTTTCTACTTGACTTCTCCAAGTTCTTGTTGATCTAGGACTTGTTTGGCACAAAACAGATTTCCGGCAGTCTTGACCTCAGTGTACTAAAACAGCCATAACTTCCTCTAGAAAATATCTATTGACAAGCTGTAAAAATCTCTGGAAACTAGACATCTGTAGCTTTCCAAACATATAAGGATCATAATTTTCTGAGCTCCGAGCGATTTTCTATGCTCCGTTGAAGTTGACTGATCTGCACAGGCAGTAATCCGAATCTGTAATGGATTTGACTTTTAAAGCACAACTTAAGTCTAATTCGATTTTCCTTCACATCACATGCCTCTCACATGTCTTCCACGCCTTATTGAAGAATGAAACGTCAAGACCTCCCTAGAACCTTCAAGAATCTCACGGCAATTCCAATCCATACTCAACTAGAAATCCAAACTCCACATTGCTTTGAAATCCGAATTCCTTGTTGCTTTCTCTTCCATGTGCACGGCATATGATCTTCTTGAGACTTCTAGATACTTCATGAACGTTCCAAAGCTCTCCTAGTATGAGTAGAACTCTATATGCAAGTTGGTTTCCTAGTTGAACACTGCTTTCTTTTCTGCGATGCTTCTACACTCTTCTGGAACCTTCTTGAGTAATCCTTATCCAACAGGGACTCCTTGTCATACTAGTATTCCTTATCTGAGTAGAATTGGGTTTCCTTGTCCAAGTAGAACTCCTAGTCCAAGTCAGCTTCAGACTCCTACTTCAACTGGGATTCCTTTTCCTAGTCAAACTGGGAAAACTTCCATTTCTTCATTTCTTTCCATTTCTGCGCCACTTGTGCCTTCCTTAGCCATTTTTGGACTTTGAGACTCCATTTACACCTGTAAAACACTAACTAAATTAAATTGATCAAGATAAAGGAAATAACTTAGCAAAATATAGGGTTTAAACATTATAAACGTCGCATTTTATGCTCCTATCAAATATCGATCAGATTAAATTGTTTAATTCTGATTGAAATCAAGTATTAAATTCAAATATCAATCAGATTAAATTGTTTAATTCTGATTGAAATCAAGTATTAAATTCAAATATCAATCAAATTAAATTGTTTAATTCTATTGAAATCAAGTATTAAATCAAATCATATTTTTTTTGAATAAATGGGGTTTGGAACCCAGTCAAGCTGGGAGGCTCATCCCCACGCCCATGTTATTATTAATAATATTTTGTTGCATCGGGGGGGGGGACGTAAAAGGTAAATCAAATCATATTTGATTGGCATATTCCTTAAATAAAAGGTAATTAAATCAACGAATTTAAACTGATTGATTTAATTACATATTTACGGAATGTGATTAATGTTACGTCATCAATGCATTCCAAATTGAGGGAGGCGACAACACTATAAATACCCCCTCTCAAATCGAGACGGGGATAGACAGAAGGAAGAAATCTCTCTAAAGCTCAGAAGTCTCCCAAGATCATGAAGAACCATCAAGCTGCCAAATAGCCGGTGCCTTCACCTCACCGACTTCAGACAAACAAGGAAAATCGCCTACAAGTTCAGAAGTCGTAAAACTCGCAGAGGATCAACAAGCACCAAGTAAACGTGCCGATTCATCCCAATCAAAGTGTAATGTCCCGAACCTGAATTCACCGATTTACTAGTCATTTGGATGGTAAACGACCTTTATTTTCACTTTTACTGTCGTTTTGATACTTTTAGGGGGCCTTAAAAGATTACTTTTTGTTCGGGTCAAAATTTGAGAAAACTTCCTTCAGGGAAGTTGTAGAGGACGTTAAACCAAGCCAGTGCGTATGTGGTACGTAAAAATTGGAGTTCGTATGCGTAAGTTATAGCCTAAATACTAAAGTTACTGTTCACGGTAACTTTCTATATATATAGAAAGTTACCAGGGTAAGTTTCCATTTTGGGAAACCTACCCCCTACCCCGACTTTCTCTCTCTTTCTCTCCCTCTTTCCCCGTGTCGGCCTCTCTCCTTCTCCCCTTCGTTTTGCCGCCGTCCGGCCACCAATCGGTGAGCCCAGGGTGACGGTCGACTCCTCTCTTCCTCTCCTATACGCCTGTGGTCATGGGTCATCGTGATTTGGCCGGAGAAGCTCGAATTCAAGCCAACAAGATTACTGTAGCAGTTTGTTATTTCCGGCGATATCTTCCGATTCCGGCCGTCTCCGGCCACCAAACCGGCGTCGAAGGTGCGGTTTTCTCCAAGGATCATTTTCCCCCTAGCCTTGAGCCATGATTTGCAGTGTAGAGGGAGAATCAAGGAGAAACCCAATTCTAGGGTTTTGAATTTTCTGGAAATTTTTTCACCGGCCGAATTAGAGCTCTTCAAGGTAAAATTGGAACTTGTTGTAGTTGAGAAAAGTGTTAGGCTTGATGAGTAGGTGTTGCTGCCAAAATTTGGTGGCCATCGGTGGTGGTGGCCGGTGGCGCGTGGGCCCCACGTGCCGCCACTGTGGGTGCCGCGTGGAGGCGCGTAAGGCAGGTTTTTGGCTTCGGTTTTTAGCCTATTAAATTCTATAATTGCTGTAGAGCTTGAATATGTGATGTTGGTGAAGATTGGAGAAGTTTTGAATCGATTCCAAATTTTTCAAAATTTAGGATTTCGATTATCGAATTACGAGAATCCGACCGTCGGATATCTGTCGGTTCTGCCTTGGAACCTTTAAATTAACGAATTGGTATTAGTGGTATAATTTGGGTTGAATCCGAGAAGAATTAGAGAGATGTTATATGAGGATTCGATTTTGAGAATCGTATTTAATTAGAATAGTTATTCACGGAATATAATTGTGTACAGGGCGACGTACCGAGCTATTGCTCGATGAAGGAACTCGTATGCGTGATCATCGGAATAGTACTGTGAGTGGACTTTTGTTTTAAATAATGATGCATGCAATTATTTTGAAATTATTGATTTATTTAATTATCGTTTTAATTATCGAGCATGATATTTTGTCTTGGATTATAATTTGACATTGATTTTTCATGAGTTTCGGATATGAACTTATTATGCTCGGATTTAGATTTATGAGTTGTTTTTGAGAATATGAATTGATTTTTCAGAAATTGATTATAATTATTATTTGAAATTCTAATATTGTGATTTTCAATGAATTCTTTTCCGAGGTGATTTCCGGAATTCCATATTTATTTTCATTCGTCGATTTGAGATTTCTGAAAGATTTTCAAAATGGGATTTCGATGGAATTATTTCTGGTTTATTTATCGACTTTCAGTTTTGGCATTGGGAATGCCTCGATGATGATTTTGGAATTGGTTTTGTTTCGAATTATGGAGATACTCTTGGCGTGTGGGACACGTCATTGGAAATTCATTTGCGAGAGTTGGGGAAGCCTTATGTATTTATGGATTTTTGGTTATCGGATTTCCCTTTTTCCATACTGTGGGTGACTATTATCATTGCTAGCATTGATCTTCCGCCTTTGTGGCGAGGTGATGGGATCACCGAAGCCCGTCCGCCTTTGTGGCGCTGGTTACTGTCTTTGTGACAGTAATGCTGAAGCCCAGTATCCTAATCGCTACACATAGTGGCGTGTGGGTATATAACGGGAGTATATGGGAGTACTTTAGCCTGGGAGGCTATCACCCGAGCCTGAGTGGCTTATTCGTATGGCTATCATCTTCCTCTACTCATTATATTATTGCTGGGTTAGCGGGGTCTAGTCCGATTCCCTTAACCAGCGGGGCTAGTCTTATTTTCATGAGTATCAGAGTTCTTTCCTCTTTGCTTGGTTGTGGCTAGCGGGGCTAGTCGGTTTTCTTGAGCTGAACTAAAATTGTTGTGTTTCTTTAAATTGTTGCATGCATCGGGTTTTTAAAGAGATAAATGTGGGAAAGTATGAAATCTTTTTCTTTTTAAATTGTTTATTTTTGTCCACTCACGCTAACGTTTTATGTACTTTCCCCTGGGCCCTTCGGTTTCAAATGCCCAGTTTGCAGGAAAAATTAGTTGAGGTCGGGCGTACATGGAGTCGAAGCATAGCCAACAGCATTGCTTCCGCGTACTCATTCTATTTCTGTTTTCTTTGTTACCTAGTGGATTAGTATTGCTCTGATAACCTATGGGATTAATATTGTTTTTGGGTTGAGACTGATATTTGTGAAATTGGAGTTGTGATTTGGGGAACAGATGGCTCCAGGAGATTAAGGATGGATGATTTAGAAGTGTAAATGTTTTCCTACAGGTTTTGGGTAGCCTACTTTTAGGGGAAGTTCCGCCAAATTTTTGGTAGAATTTCTTCTAAAGTGGGCCCCGCAGGGCCACTTCGGATTTCGGGGTGAAATCCGGGGGCGGGTCCTGTCACAAAGTCATACTCGCCACGTGACACCTCTCGTGGTTCAAATCTGACCAAGATCAAGCCTCTTCAGCCCTTGATCATCCTTCGTCAACAAAGTAAAGCTTCTACCAAGTTCTTCATCAAGCTCGTGGAGAATCAACAAGCACTAAGCACACGTGCCGATTCATCCACCATCAAAGCTAAAGAACACTCACCATGTGACATTGCTCGTGGTTCAAATCCGATCAAGAGCAAGCCTCTGCATTCCTTGGTCAACCGCCTTCTACAAGTCGTCAACAAAGTAAATCCTCCATAAGTTCTTCATCAAGCTCGTGGAGAATCAACAAGCACCAAACACACGTGTTGGTTCATCCCCTACCAAAGCCGAAGAACACCCACCACGTGACACCACTCGTGGCCTAAATCCGATCAAGATCAAGCCTCTACAGCCCTTGGTCAATCGTCTTCCTCAAATCGTCAACATAACAAGAAGTTCACACTACAACCGTTCGATTCAAGATCAAGTGTTTGCCACCCTTGGATCAAATCAACGTCGGAGATCGAATCAAAGGAGATTCTTGTGAAAGAACATCTACAGAGATTGTAACCCTCAAATTCATTAATAAAAAATTATATTATTTTGTACACGTGTCCTTCTTTCATTCATTGCAGGATTTTCGTGTTTACAATTACCAACTTAAGAAATTCATAAAAAATAGCTCGGGCTTCCAAAATTTTCACTTTCTGCAAACTCATCTGGACGCATGTTTTATTATCAATTCGCTAAATTGAATATTTCACTTCATTGAAAATTTTGAAAATATTTCTAAACCTTCTTAATAATTGTCGTTATTTTCAATGAAAATATTTCTAAACCTTCTTAATAATTGTCGTGATTGCTAAATTTTAACTTTGATAATTACATCTTAACTTTTCAAATTTTCACAGGGCTCACATGTTTACCCCACTACAAGGGAAAACCCCTTTAGAGACAAAAGTATAGGTGACACAAGTCATTTGCGTCACTAATAACTATTATGGGTGGCACAATTTTTTAGTTTGTCACCTATAAATTGTCATCTTAAATTAAATTTGCATTAATGTTTGCGTGACAAAATAATAGACAGAGGAGACAAAATCTTTTTGTCTCAACTTTTTATTAGAGACAAAATATAATTTTGGCTCCTATTCTTTTTATAATTTAGGCAGTTGGCCTTCATTCCGCCAGCGGGAAATCAAAATTTTAATTGAGAGGAAAAAACACTAAGGCTTAAAATTTCCAAAACGGCGTAGTATTAAGAAAAAGAGGATGAGGTATAAATACCTTTTTTTTTTTCTTTCTTTCATCCTATCCACCATGAAATTCATAGTTTCCCTACACAACCTCAAACCTCAAACTGCCAGCAACATGAACTCCACCTTCGATCGACAACTACTTCATCTCCTCAAACCTCAAACTACTACATCATCATCTCTCTAATCTCTTCTTTTCACTTCTCTACCCCAGCAGCCCAGTCTCAAAATCATCCTAAATTACGAGCACCAAACTCCTTCATCTTGGGTTTTCAATCGATCAGGTAAAGTTTTAATTTTTCTCTTCTTTTCTTTTTATAATTTGATTTGTTTCAATGGGTATTCTCAATTTTCAATTGTAATTGTGTTTTCTTATCCATTGGTTCTCAATTATCCATTGTTGAGACGATGGGTTCTTATACTGGTAAGAAAACAATGGATAATTAAGAATTAAACATGATGCTTTAGCAGTAGCTGTCTCTGATGGCAAGACCTGTGTTTTTTGTTTCATCTGTTGCTAACAGGGAGGTTTATCAACCGTATATCTGTGCAATGAACCTTTATTCAAATGGTATTTTAGTTTGCGGGGGTTTGTAATAGTGATAAGAAGTGAAGAAGATTTAAAGCTGCAGGATCCCTTCTCAAAGGGAGCTTGCAGATCTATGAAAACTATGTTTTTTGTTTTTTTCCAGCAAAAGGAAGATATTTCTGTGTTCTCATAATGTGTTGCATTGTTTATGATATGGAATGCCTATCTTCTCTCATCTTAAAAAAAAAAAAAATTGTTTGAGATATGAATTCTTGATTTCTGTTGACTTTTCAATTTTAGTGTTGTTAATTTTTTATGATATCATCTCTCCGATTTTGGTTTTATATTAATTGGGTTTTTGTTTTTGTTTTCTCACCCAATTCATAGAAGCTTTGAAGCTTACTGCACCTTTGTTTTGTTCAGTTTCCATTAAAATACATTGACTACAAATGAATCTGTAACTTGATGACTCCATCTATGTTTGTCTGTCTAAATTCTGTGCTGCAATGTATAGATCTTCACAACCGCGACCATGTGCTTAAGAAGTGTATACTGATACTCATTCTTGATTTGATTTTCTGAGTTATGCTAATCTTTGGCAACTGATTTATATAGAAGAATTGAAATAGAGAAAGACCTGCAGCGTATGAATTTGGTGATTATTGGAGTTAGTCCTTACACCGCTTCTTTAAAAATAAAATAAAAAAACATTTGGAGGTCCAACAGATCCATGTTTTATTACTGATTTAGAAATCAATTTGCTGTCTTTGAATTCTATTTGACAGTTAATCTTAATTCATAACCAATAGAGAAATTGGACTTATTACAAATTTAAACGGTTTGTTTTTGTATCTGGGACTAATTAAGCTTATGCTTTATCTACTGTTTGGCTAACTTTGAAGAATCAATTTTTGTCAATTTTGATGAGATTTGATTAAATGGATCAAATATTTTTGTATGTTTGATATGGTTATTAGTTCATGATCATCGCGAAACAAGTAGCATATTGTTTTCTTTGTTGTTTGAATATAGCAGTATTATGTCCTTCTGAAGGGAGAGCACATTTAACTTTAATATATTTGGGGGTAGGGGGCTTGGGATTTTAACACTACCAGTTGAGAACTGAATGTGGTAACAGCGATGGGTAGGGTGCTTATAGCAGTTGAGTATGGATATTTTGTATGCCTAATGTTTTTGATAGAATTCTTTTCTCTTATGGAATTTGATCCATAATGTGGATACTCATATGCTTTTCAAAGCTGTTGCCCTTTTTTGAAACTCCATTGTGATACTTATATATGAATTCTATAGTATGTTCACCACATAATAGGAATGTTTTCTTAAACTCCATTTTGAATATATGAATTCTATAGTATGTTCACCGCATAGGAATGTTTTCTTAATCATTTTTGTTTTGTTTGGGTTGTTGTGTTTTGATCTTATTGTTCAAAGTTAGTTCTTTTATACCTCTAACTTATTTTAAGTGTATGATTGATTTGCTGTTGCTTAGCCCCAAGTGAACATACTATGTTCACATTTCTTTTGGCATCTGATATATTTTTGTTGTGTGAGAAAGCGTTAACAACCTTTAATCACAGCTCACTTATATCTTTACTAATTTTCTACAGACCATATCTTTTGGCCTTGATAAGCTGAAATTTTATTTAGCTTTTGTCTTGATTTGTTTTTAGGTTTTGTTGAGCTCACTTCAATCCAAAGTTGCTTTAGTATTACACAAAAGGTGTCGAGGTATGCTCTAAAGTTCCACGTAGTCTATTAATATCTTCCTCTCTCATTTTTTATTTTTCTATGGTTTATGTGAGCTAAGACCACTCTTGAAACACCATGGTAATGGACATGTATATAATAGAAAAATAAGGAAAGACATTATATGATTTTGGATGTATAAAGTGTTTGTTAAATTGCATATTTGTTGGTTGAATAAGGATTATTTTGGTAATATGGATCAAGAGGCAAGCACACACACGTCACTGTTATAATTCTTTGCAAAAAAATTATACCAGATACTCATACCTACTTATACATGTATAAGTTCATGATGTATTTACATAGGTACATCGATACATTTTGATGGGAAGAGAATAATGTGATCTGTACATGTCTATATATAAGCTATACTTGAACCAAAACACTTTTAATCTCTTCCACAGCTAACAAACAAGGCTTTAACCCTTTTTGTTGTTGTCTATTCTACTACATCTGCAACTTTTTCTTTTTCTAGCTCTTCTCAGATGACTTCTAACTTCTTCTTCAATTTTATTTTGGTAGGGTCTGTAGCATTATAACGATGTTTCCAGGTTCATTTGGATAACCTTTAAACTGGATGTTTGACTATTTTAATTTCAGGTTTTGTTGATCTCCAGACTTCAACCCAGAAATTGCTCTAGTATCATTAAAAAGGTGTCCAGTTATACTCTAAACCTCCACATATAGTATATTCTTTTTATACTTTTTCTTCAATCTTATTTTGCAAGGTTGGTAGCATTATAATGATGTTTCCAGGTTCACTTGGATAACCTCTAAACTAGATGTTTGACTATTTTAATTTCAAGTTTTGTTGATCTCTAAACTTCTACTTGGAAATTGCTCGCTCTAGTATCATAAAAAAGGTATCTAGTTATACTCTAAAGCTCCACATATAGTATATATATGTATATGTGTGTGTGTATATATATATATATTTTTTGTAACATAATATATTGGTTAATACTCGCTCCATCTTCTTCTTCTTTTTCCTTTTTCTTTTGTCTTTTTTTTTTCCCTTTTGTCACACAGCAGCAGATGAGTCAATAACACTTCATTTTCAGGTTTTGGTCTTTTTCATTTAACAACAAGCTGAATGTTATTTTGCTTTTGTCTTCATTTGTTTCCAGGTTGTGTTCATCGTCACACTTCAACCAGAATTGCTTAAGTAGTACTGAAAAAGTGTCCAGGTATGCTCTAAAGTTCCACATAGAGTCTATTATTTCTTCCCTTTTCTTTTCTCTTGTTGATGCATGGTTTTAAGACTAGTAGTGTATGTAATAGACATGTATATATAATAAGCAAAACATGATATGATTGTGGATATACAAAGTCTCATTAAATTGCATCTTTGTTAGTTGAATAAGAATTATTTTGCTACATGGATCAAGAAGCAAGCACACACCACTGTTATAATTCTTTGCTAGCTATTTTAAGTTGGAAGTGATTTCATTTGGTTGTCTAGTGCTTATCTTAAGGTTGTCTAGTCGTTGCTTAACAGGATACAGATGGATAGAAATTGGATTCGTAATAGACATATTAGACACCGTCAGGAATACATAGATGGTATTGAATCATTCATTGAAGTTGCTACACAACACGTGAATGAACAAAACAAGACAGTATGTCCGTGTGTTAAGTGTCAAAATAAAAAAGACCA
This sequence comes from Rosa rugosa, assembly GCF_958449725.1. Taxonomy (NCBI): domain Eukaryota; kingdom Viridiplantae; phylum Streptophyta; class Magnoliopsida; order Rosales; family Rosaceae; genus Rosa; species Rosa rugosa. The sequence goes on from NC_084822.1 coordinate 25,381,290, forward strand.
AATCATACCTGTTATCCGGATGCATTTAGCCAAAGATGGTATGTTAGAGACATATGAGATATGGCATAAACATGGTGAGAAATTAGATGCTCCACCTCCTCCAATTGTTCAAGATGATCTTGAACCTAATGTTGTCATTCAGAATATTTTGAATGATGCCTTCCCAATTGTTCAAGGGGCTAAAGATGTTGACATGAATGAGGATGTAGAATTAGCAGATGATGCATTGGGTGAAATGGCAGATGCTATGGGGAATCAGGGAGCCAATGTACATAGGCTACAAGCTGATAAGTATGACGAATTGCTTGCTGAAGCCCAACGCGAATTTTTTCCTGGTTGTGATAGTAGTGTTTTGACAGCTATGGTCAAACTCATGCACTGCAAGGTGCTTAATCATTGGACAAATAAGTCCTTTGATACAATGTTGGAGACTTTGAATCAGCTTTGTCCTAAACCTAATAACATTCCTATGTCATTCTATGAAGCGAATAAGATGTTAAAAAAATTGGGTCTGGGTTATGAAAAGATCCATGTGTGTAAGAATGACTGTGCTCTGTTTTACAAGGAGCATGAAAAGAAAAGAAGCTGTCCAGTGTGTGGGGAGAACAGATATAAACCTAGTCCTAGTTCTGATGATGGTAAGAATAAAAAGAAGGTTCCACATAAAGTCTTGCGTTATTTTCCATTGAAGCCGAGATTAGAAAGGTTGTTTATGTCTAGACATACTGCTGCTGAAATGAGGTGGCATAAAGAGAAACGTGTTGATCAGAATGATGTTATGAGGCATCCAGCTGACTCTATTGCCTGGAAGGAATTTGACAAAATGTATCCTGATTTTGCAAAAGAGCCCCGAAATGTTAGACTAGGCCTTGCAACCGATGGATTTAATCCGTTTGGAAACATGAGTCTTTCTTACAGTATGTGGCCTGTGATGGTGTTTCCTTATAACTTGCCTCCTTGGATGTGCATGAAGAAACCATATACATTTTTGACTTTATTAATTCCTGGGCCAACTGCACCAGGTAAAGACCTTGATGTGTTTTTGCGGCCGTTGATTGATGAGCTTAAAGAGTTGTGGGAAACTGGTGTTCGAACGTATGATAAGTCGACTGATTCTACATTTGATTTGAAGGCTGCTGTACTATGGACCGTTAATGATTTCCCGGCTTATGGAAATTTATCTGGGTAGAGTACTAAGGGCTATTTGGCATGTCCTAACTGCAATGCGGATGCTTGCTCCTACAGATTAAGGAGTAAGATTGGTTTTTTTGCCCATCGCCGCTGGTTGAGAAGGAATCACCCATGGCGAAAGCAAAAAGAACTCTTTAATAATGAAGAAGAGAAGAGGAGCCCTCCAAAACATTTATCTGGTGAAGATATTCTACGCCAACTTAATAATCTCAGACCTTGTACGCCTGGAAAACACAAAGATAATCCAGATAACAAGAGGAAACGGTTAGAGAGTGAATTAAATTGGACGAAGAAGAGTATCTTTTTTGAGTTGGAGTATTGGTCCAAGTTGTTGATTCGACATAATCTAGACGTAATGCACATTGAAAAGAATATCTGTGATAATATTGTGGGGACATTGTTGTGCATAGACAAAAAATCCAAAGACACAGTCAAGGCTCGGTTAGATTTGCAAGACATGGGTATACGTGAGGAATTGCATTTAGAAGGACAAGGAACAAAGTTTAAAAAGCACCTTGCACATTATTCTCTATCACCGCCCCAGTGTAGAGGTTTCTGTCATTTTATAAAGAATCAGAAACTTCCAGATGGGTTAGCATCCAATATTTCAAGATGTGTTAAAGATGGGAAGATTTTTGGTTTGAAAACCCATGATTGTCACGTGTTATTACAACGACTTCTGCCAGTTGGGATTCGACCGTACTTGTCTAAGGATGTGTGTGATGCCATTGTTGGATTATCAAGTTTTTTTCAACAAATCTGTGCAAATACATTAAATGTGGTAGACTTGGATAGACTACAAAAAGAGATTGTGATTATTCTATGCAAGCTTGAGCAAATATTTCCACCGGCATTCTTCGATGTTATGGTGCATTTGGCTGTGCATTTACCACTTGAGGCGAAACTTGCTGGACCAGTAATGTATCGTTGGATGTACCCAATAGAAAGGTATGATATATTTTTTTTTAAAACATGATTCTTGCAATTTCCCATGTGAAGATAAATAAAGGTACAAATATTTTGTATTTTGTAGGAGGTTAGGAGACTTAAAACGTTATGTACGTAATCGAGCCCGTCCCGAAGGTTCAATTGCAGAGGGATACATTGTGGAGGAATCATTGACGTTTTGTGCTTTATATCTTGACGATGTTGAGACTGTGTTTTCTCGACCTGAAAGGAATTATGATGGAGATGAATCGAGTGTGCAACTCTCTGTTTTTGCACAAAACGTACGTGCTTGTGGTGGATACAAAATGATGAGGTGGTCTGAAACTGAATTGGAGCCAGCTAGATGGTATATTTTGGACAACTGTGTGGAGGTCGAACCCTATAAAATGTATGTGAGTTTTTAGTAGTGTCTTTTACATAGTTAAAACGTGTTTTCATATTTAACTTATATATTCTAACTTTGCAGCAAGCATCGTGAGATATTAGAAAGAGTAAGTCCCCTTAATTTAGATGAGAGACAAAGAGAATCATTCCCACAGTGGTTCAAGGATCATATTCAAGTATTATACAATGAGGGATCAGGTGAGGTGACTAAAGAGTTATATGCACTATCACTTGGTCCGGATGAGAGAGCTGCTACCTATACTATATGTACAATGAACGGGATTAAATGGCATGTTAAACAGATTGAGAACACTAAATCTGTCCAAAATAGTGGAATTATGGTTCCGGGGTCACATGGTCATCGCGAAAGTGATTTTTATGGTCAATTGGTCAGCATTGTTCAAGTACGCTATAAACATGGCTATTCTGTTTTTCTTTTTAAAGGTGAGTGGTTTGATACAGACTCTAAGAAGAGAAACAGGATTGTTCGAGATTATCATCTCAAGTCAGTGAACACAAACACTTTATGGTACAAAAAGGATCCTTATGTTTTAGCTACGCAAGCACAACAAGTTTTTTATTTTGATGATCCGAAGTTAGGTTCTGGATGGAAAGTTATTGAGAAAATTAGACATAGACATGTTTGGGATGTTCCAGAAAATGAAGAGACTCATGCCATGGAAACTAACTACGTTGATGAGGAAGACCAAGAAGAAGTTGGAGATTTTGTTAGACTTATTGAAGATGAGAATGTGAATCCAAGTAGAACATTACGTAGAGACAATGTAGAACCTGAAATCCATGTGCTTAGTCACAAGGATTTAGAACGTAGTAGTTCTCTTGATCTCAATTTCATTGATGATGATCCCCAAGATGAAGAAATATTGTCCGCGGATGAAGAATACACCGAGAATAATGATGATGATGATGAAGATAGTGATCTAGATTAGTATGCTAAATATTTAAAACGTATTTTATGTACACCCGTGATTCTTGCATTTAAGGTATTTTTTATTTTGTCATTAAACTATGCATTATGCTTTTATTTAAATTCTTATGATACTCTGTCAGTGTGTGTGTTAATATTTCACATGTTCTTTTCTTAAATGTTTATGCTCAGGATGTTTAAAGCAACTCTGAACAAGACCAAAGAAAACAATAAGCGTGCGTACCAGCCACCAACGCGTCCTCTATCATGCCCTCAACCTCAACCAACCATACAACAGTCATTGCTCACTCGAACTAGGGAGAGCCGGTCTGCAGGTAAGTGTTAACTTCAGGATATCTGAAATTTAATAAGGGTGGAACATTTGGTGGATAAAGGCTTGTGTTAAAATCTCAGTTCGACACTCAACCTTTATCATATGCTGGTTATTATGTGATTAAGCAATCAGCATCCTGATCAGATAAAGTAACTTTCTTTTTTTGGTTGGAAACCTTAATTACTGTTTTTTTTTTCTATTTTTGACAGCTACATATTTCAGATTTTGAATGAACAAAAACAGATGAATTTTGCATGGCTTTTAACCAAAGAATTGACCAGTACGGTCTGAACATATAAGTAGATGTATTTGTTTTAGCACCTAGCAGAAATACCAAGGTTTCATGTGGATGATAATAAAAGTTGTTTTTCCTAAATGATAATTTCTGGAACTGGTTGTGTAGTTGCCTAAACAACTTGTAGGTTTATGTAGTTATCTCTCAAGGACAGAGTATAGTTGGATTGAGAAGTTTGCATCTTTCAGAGTTGGAAAGACTCTATATTTAGGATACATAATAGATAGTATTTCAGTTCGACCGTACTTGCTATCTTTATATTATAATAGATAGTTCATTGCCTTGTTGAGAAGAATCCAGAAACAATAGTAGTTATGTTTTAGAGACATACAATAATCTATTACCAATTTTGCAGGTGAATAATGTGCTAATTTCCAGCTCCACCAATTATAGATTTTGGCTTTAAATAAAGTTATTTTTATCTCATATTGTAACCCTTGGAAGGTGCATGATCATTTCGTTTTTAAAAAACTAGCTTCCTTGTTTATCATAGGTGGAGTTGGCCATTCTGTGCCTGTTTCATCTCGACGACATATGAAGAAAACTTATGGCAATATTCTACGGTTGGGAACTCATGCTGCAACCAATGCCACAAAGAAGATAAATCAAATTCCGATGGATGATGAGCAATCCAGTCCAAATGAGAACTGTCATGAACCTGTGAAGAAGGCGCGTGGCATTACAAAGAATAAGTTAGGAACTCCTAGTGTGATCAATCCAAAACTAAAGAGAGTTCAAATCCCAATGGACAATGAGGAGTGTATTCCAAATGAGAATTCTAACCCTCCTTTAGATCCAGAACCTGTAAAGAAGACCCGTGGCATTACAGTAGGGTTGAAAGCTCATGCTATTGTTAGTGCGACCAAAAAGAGAATTCCAATCAAGATGGACAAGGATCAAAAGCTCCCTGAGACCATTCAAGCCAATGCTATGTTTGTTAATGAGATTGGGTCATTCACACGCAAATTAGCTCCACTTAAATTCAAATGGTGGAGAAAAGTACCCAAGGATGCCAAGAATGACATCAAAGAGGCTCTGACAGTGAGTTATATAATATATCTTTTTTGTTTAGTTCTTGTCTAATATAGTAACTTCTTTTTCACTTTATTGTAGACTAATTTCGAGTTTGATTGGACCGACCCGGAGCTGAGGCTATTTGTGGAGAAGAAGATGGCCAAGGCATTTGGATCTTGGAGATCCAAGTTGCATGGACATTTTAAAAAGTATGCTCATGATTTAGAATATGCTCGAGCACACCCACCCGGAGAAAAGCTCTTTGGTGAAAGATCAATAGATGAATGGGAGTGGCTTTGTGACGAGCTGTTCATAGATGAAACCTATGTGGTATATGAATTCATCTTTATTGATATTGTTTAAAGTTCTTTTATTATATTAACTGTACATTAATGTCCTGTTATTGCAGAAACGAAGTCAAGTTAATGCTGCAAATCGAAATCAGAAAGAGTATAATTATTGTGGAGGTTCACGGCCTTACCAAAAACATATGGAAGCTGCACTTAAGGTAATGAATTATTTATAGTCTTTATTAGAATAAATCTGTTGGTAACTAGACTTGGTGGTGACTTGCTTGTTGATGGTTAAGCTCTTGGTTTAACTTCATGTGTGGATGTTGATTTATTCTTTGAGAATAACAGAAACTAGGATAAACACATACATGTAGGTAACTCTGAATTCTGAACTGATTGATTGCAGATTGTGCAGTTTTTCTTTCAAATTTATTGGTAATTAAGTAATTTCTTCCCATGTTCTTTGTTTATTTGACTTTTCTTTCACCTCATGTCAAACTCGATTCTTATAGTTTAGTGTGTTAAATAAATGGGGTATCTCCGTACATTTATCACTGCTCGTATATTGAGAAGCAAAATTATGAGTTTTAAAATGCGCTGTGAACCTGCTATGTGTTCATAAGTATTATATCTTGTTTGATCAAATAATTAGTATTGCTTTTTCTATAGGTTTCAGTCATTGATTCTTCTATATGTTTCAAATGAGACAGCTTAAGGGTCCAACCTGAACATTGAAGTTGTCACTTCTCTAGAATTATGAAAGGCTAGTTTTAGATATTGCATCCAGCGAGGTGCACTTCAACTGAACCAAATGGTTAGAGTTAAGGAGGTTACTACTGCCTATTGAAAATATATTGTAACATGAACTATCAGCAAAAAGAAGGGGCATGTCCTTGGTCCTTATTTTGATGTTTTGGTTGGAAAATTAATTGTTAGTACGCTTCAGTCATGTTAGGTTTTATTGTGATTTACTTTTACGAATCACTAATGAGTTATATATTCTCACTGTCTGAGTGGTTTTCTGCTTGGTCGTAATCTTACTTGAGCCTGAAATCTGCATGTGCCCTTGCTCTTGCAGTTTGTTTAATTATTAATCTGCTCATGTGTTTATGGTCTTTATTGGCATAAATCTGCAGGTTTGAGGTCTAGTGCTTATAATTGAATATTTATAACATGTACTATATGCATACTGATCATATAACTTTTTATTTTGAGCACAAACAGAAAGGTAAAAATGTGTCTTTTGTTGAGAATTGGAGCACTATGCATCAACATCATGACGGTCAGTGGATCAACGAAGCAGCTGAACAAACTGGGGTTAGCTTTTGTTATAAAGATTTTCAATTGGTAATCTTATTTTTAGCACTTTTTAATTAGTTAATTTTTTCTTCTTCAATTATGTAGAAGAAAATGTTAGCAGAATTGAATCAAACAAAGGAGAAGTTAGCTGAAGTCCTTGGGGCTGCCTCACTTGATGAAATAGAAGTTCCCGTCTCTATGCAGTTGGATATCTTGGCAAATGGCATTGGGGTTGCAAAGGGTAGAGGCATTCGCGGTCTGGGCTATGGTCCACGGAAGGAACCCGTCCGTTATTCTGAGAGTGAAAAATCTGCAAATGCTTCTGTGACAGAACAAAAGGTGATTGAGCTGACAGCCACGGTGGAAAAGCTTTTGAGGCATATCAATCACATAGAAGAGCAACTTGCTACTGTTGAAGGGTATACTATTCATCATTCCAGTGATGATGATGATGATGGTGATTATGATGATGGGGATGATGGAGATGATGATGATGTGAATATCTATGGGGATGAAGAAGAGGGTGCAGACTAGCTATTAGGACCTTAATGTTGTTTTCTGATGGAACTTTAGTTTTATATTATTAAACTAGAAAACTTGATTTCGCTAGCTATTGTCTATGTAGAAGTGTAGAAACGCAAAACTCCCTTTCTCAGTTATACGATCTTTCATTTATTCAATGCAATTAAATACATTTTTATTAAGTTTTATTCAGTGCTGAAATTTGTTATATGAAATTGATAATTAGATATTATGTCGCCAAGAATGGGTGTCAAGGTGACATTTTGTCACAAATAATATATAATCAATTAAATATGAAAATAAAAATTTAATTAATTTCAAAATATTCAAAGTATGGGTGACAAACTTAGTTTGTCATCCATTCCGAACAGTTTGTCACCCATTCCCAACAATCCCGCCATCTTATTCAAATTACCCGCCATTACCCGCCATTTATTGAATTTCTGCCCAATTGTGAAATGTTTTAGGTGACAAAATATAGGCGTATAGGAGACGAAAAATATTTTGTCCCCTTTATTTTTGGGTGACAAAATTTAGCTTTTGTCACTAATAAGAATCTGTCACCCACTATTAGGGACAAAATTAGAGACAAAATGATTTTGTCACCCATACCAATGGGTGACAAATTTGTATGAATGGGAGACAAAATAGGTTTGTCACCAAAGGGGTTTTCTCCTGTAGTGCCCCAAGCGGCCTAAGAATTTCCTACAGAAGGGATGAATGACATACTAAATTAAACCACTTTTCCTATAATGGCCATATCTAATTTACTCTTCAACAATATAATCAATTAGTAACACTATCATATTTTGAACTTCAAAATGATAGCCAACATTACAAGTAGACAGATCCCTTATAATCAAGCAACACAAGAGTTGTAGCTGTTTAGTTCCTATTACAATTGCATGTGAAGAAGACATTGCTTTTGGTTAGTCTCTCATGCAGACTCTTTTATTCCAAAAGCATCAGCCAAATTAAAGTTCAAATTGCGAGAAGCAGTTCTGTTCCTCCCTATAGTACCATGATCACCACCCTTCTTCATCATTGCAGCAAACTCCCCGTAGTCAATACGCCCATCCTGTAAAAAGTAAAAACGATACAATTACACTGTAACTATTTGGATGATGTTATATGTATCTAATATGTGTTCTTGTGAAGGTCTATAAGATAACATTAAGACATTTGGGAAGACTTTCTCTTTTCTACTTCAAATTATAGGCTTTAAACCCACACAAAAATGAATCACATGCATATATTACCTCAGTTGCACTCATAGTTCATATCACGCATCCCTAAACATAATCAATGTTTTCTAAAATTTACACATACACAAAAAGTAAGTAACGTTAAAGATGCAGGTATCATTCGACTAGCACTTTTAGCTTCTTATCGATGTGGAATTTGGCAAAATAAAAGCTTTACATAATGGTTGTTGACACAGTGATTGGAAATAGAAATAATTAGCAACAGACTTACATTATCCTGATCAATTTCTTTGATCATATCATCCAGATGAACATCACCTAGACCGAAGTCTTTGCAAGCTTGTTGAAGCTCATCAATGGTGATGTAACCACTAGAATCTTTGTCAAAAAAGGAAAAGGCTGCAATTAAATTTTCCTCTCTTTCCATCTTATTTAAGTGTAACGTAGCAGCAAGAAATTCCCCATAATCTATTGTTCCACTGTTGTCTATATCAGCCTGTAAACATTGAGGAAGCAAAAACTTTATTAGGGTAATCCAAAATATGAAAGGAAGAATATAAAATTCTTGCTAATATAAGTTTATGGTGCTCTATTAACTGCTTCCATAAGAGACTTGATTTCAGATTCCATTAGGTCTGAGCCCACTTTTTTCAAACCCACTTTAAGTTCCTCAAATGTTATTGTCCCACTATTATCCGTGTCAATCATCTTGAACAACTCCTTTAAACCACCAATTTCTTCCTCTGAAAGTCTTTCTGCTATAACCTGCAAACAAAAAAACAATATAAGAAGATGGATATTCAAATTAATTTGTTTTGCTCTAATTATCGCCAGCATTTACATATTTGTTAAATAATCTATAGAAGATGTGTGAATGTTGATGAAAGCATAGATGAATTCATCAGTTGACTTCTATATTACTAATGCAGAATATATTTGACTGGAAAATTAAGAAACATGTAAAATTTGAACAGATTATAAGACATACACGAAGAGCCATCTTTTTCAATTTATTCATTGCCGAAAACTGCTTGAGGCGAGACAAAACTGCAGAGTCTAGCGGTTTGTCTGGGGCAACCCTATCATCAACAATCCATGGGTGACCTGACAAACAAAAGAAACCCATTGTAGAGTTCAACAAAACTAGCTACTATATGGATCTAACCCTTTCCTATTTAGCATATGATAACTTTCTTGACATAGTAGTTACTCACACAAGACTTCATGGGCAGTTATTCTTTTTCTTGGGTCCCTCTCAAGCATCTTTAGCATCAAATCTTTTGCACTTTCTGAAATACTAGGCCAAGGCTCAGATTCAAAATCTATTTTGCCTTGTAAAATCTGTCGAAAGATTCCTGCTTCAGTTTCTGATAATATGAAGAAATGTTATTACTTTGATGATAAAAAAAACAATATTATTGTAAATCTGACTAATAATTTTATTAGTTTGTATCGTAAAGTTGTGACTCATCAAGATAACTACCTGCCCAAAAAGGAGGAACCCCACTTAATAGAATGTAAAGTATAACACCAGCACTCCAGACATCCACCTCAGGTCCATAAATCTTTGACAACACCTCTGGTGCGACATAATAGGGACTTCCAACAACATCATGAAATACTTGTCCTGGAGTAGTAGAAAAATGTCAAATATAACAAAATAAGCTAGTCACTTCGTATATTTTATCAAAGAAAACCTAACATTGTTTTAGATTTTCAGACCTATTCCATAAAAATATAAATTTAACTTAACAAAGGTGATAGTAATCAATTTTAAGGATCAATAATTAACAAAAGCTTGAATACATACCAAACCATATAATTAACTAACCAAAAGAATTAATAGAGATTAACCAACCAACTCATATTAAAAAAACCAAAATGAACATAGTTTTCATTTCAATAGAGAATAAATTTAGATCTGACAAAATAAAAGTAATAATTAAATTAAGAAAACCTGGCTTATAGAAGATGGACAAGCCAAAATCGGTGGCTTTGAGCTTGGCATCATCAGAAGGAGTATCAAACAAGAAATTCTCAGGTTTGAGATCCCTATGCATGACCCCAAGAGAGTGACAGGCCTCGACAACCCCAACAATTGTCTTTATAAGCTTAGCAGCCTCTCTCTCACTGTAATGGCCCTTCTTAACAATCCTATCAAACAACTCACCACCAGCGCAAAGCTCCATCACCAAATGCACAAACACAGCGTCCTCATATGTTCCTTTGATTTGAACCACAAATGGGTGTTCAGACAAGTGGTGCATGATCTGAATCTCTCGCCAAACATCATCGTAGTCTTCTCTACAAATGAGCTTACGCTTTGGGATGGATTTGCAAGCATACAATGCCCCTGTGGTTTTGTGTGTACAAAGATATGTGGTTCCGAATTGGCCTTGCCCAAGTTTCTTGCCCATCAGGTAATGGTCTCTCAATTTTGGGGTTTCATAAGGTAAAACTGTATGATTGTTGAGTTTTCCTGAATGTGCTGATGCTCCGCCCGCTCTCTTCATTGTTAATGCTACCCAATTCGATAAAACTACCCAGATTAATATTCTAATTCATCTCCTCCTCTTTCGCTCTCTCCTATTTTCTTCAAACAAACTGTTATTTCTGTTTCTTTGGGTAGCTCTCTCCTACTCTCTCTTTGTCATTCATTTTTGCGGGCAAACGAGGATTGGAAAGTCTCTTTGCGTCACATGTGGATAGCTTTATTGCTACATCTTTACCTACTTATATTCTCTCTGCATGAGGATTCTAAAAATACGTTAGACTAGGGACAACTTTCCCATTTTTTTCTCTTTCACCTTTTGCTTTTTCTTTTATTCAATCCCCCCATCTTTTTAGTTCAGTTTTTTATTTTTATTTTTTCTTGGTTGAGGATTAAAATTATAAAGAAAACTCTCTATTACAACCCAAGCCTATTCTATCAAAATGAAAAGCATTAGAAGCAGATAAACGCAAGGAGTGATTCCAGATTTGTGCATTCAAGACATGCCTCAATGCCTCATGTCTGCAAAAGCATCAGCTAGGAAATTGGTCTTCCTCTTGATGTTCTTGAGGGATACATGGTGGAGTTGAGCAGCAAGGTATTTGATATCCTTAATGATAAGCTTGATCCACCAAGGAGGGGTATAATGGAACCCAAAACACTATCCAAAATGAGTTTTGAATCACCTTCGACTTCCATAAACTTGAAACCATGAATAAAATCAGCACAAGTTCTAATAGCTAGGGCTTTTGAGGTGAGGAAATTAGTGATACCAAGGTTCTATGAAGCAGCTAATTAATATAGGTTCTGCATTAGCATTTCTGAAAATAAAACCACATGCACTGTGTTGATTTAATTTAACTAAACCATCAAAGTTCAATTTAAAGTAGTCATCTTTAGCGGGATATTATTAAATAGGGAAAACATCATCAATGGTCACTGAGTTATGACTTATTCGACACTTAACTCACTGTATTTTCAACAATATCACTTAACTCACTCAGTTTTACATCCGTCTTTCACTTAACTCACTGTCGTTAATTCTACCTTTAAAAGCTATTAAAATTGAGGGTATATTTGTCTAAACACTAAAAAAATGCATTTCTAACTCTTTTTTTTCAAATTATATTTAAGTTAAAAAAAATCATTTTTTATTAGAAATCTCAGAAATTTAAAAAATTGAAAAAAGTCTAATAAATGTAAATTGAGGGTATATTTGTCTAAACACTAAAAAATGCATTTCTAACTTTTGTTTTTTTTTTTTTTTTAAAAAAAAAAAAAATTCAAATTATATTTAAGTTAAAAAAAATCATTTTTTATTAGAAATTTAAAAAAATTGAAAAAAAGTCTAATAAATGTAGTTTTTTTAAGTTAAAAATGATTTTTAAGTGTTTTGACAAATATACCCTCAATTTTAACGGCTTCTAACGGTAGAATTAACGGCAGTGAGTTAAGTGAAATACGGATGTAAAGATGAGTGAGTTAAGTGATATTATTAAAAATACAGTGAGTTAAGTGTCGAATAAGTCATAACTCAGTGACCATTGGTGATATTTCCCCTATTAAATAATATCATAACAAATCTTTTTCTTCATGCAGATAGGATTGTAATTTCATAATCAGAGGCTAGGCAGACGAGGCCGAGGCCTAGGGCCTCAGATTTTATGTATGGGCCTCAAAAAAAAAAAAAAAAAATTGTTGCCCAACTATAAAATAGACGCAAAGACAGACTGTTTTCTTTCTCAATCCACCACCAAAAGACATGAATCAACTTCAATTCACAATCCACCACGGCACATTCAATTCAACTCCTCCTTTTTTTCTTGTTCAAGCGTGAATCTTAGAGCTCCAAGCTCTTCTCTCTCAAGTCTAAATCGATCTAATTCCTCAATTTCGATACTTCCGAACAAATTTATACAATTTATAATTGAATTGAGTTTTATTGCTGAAACATTAGGAATTTGGGGGTTAGGAGATGAAGAAAAGTCGGTGACTCATGGCCGAAGAGTGAAGCCCAGAACTCCAGAACCAGAAGGCCTGAAGACCAAAAGACGGCTAAAAAATATGATTTTGATTCAACAAGAGGCTTGTTGGGCTGTTGGCTTGGTTGCATAATTTGGAAAGTTTTGATTCAACAAGACTATTGTTTTCTCCTTCTTTTGTAAAGTTTTGAGCATTTGGTACTTGAGTATTCAATCTTAATTTTAAGTTTATTCAAGTATTTTGTTTAAACCCCGAAATTTCGTTCACCTTAGAGAAGCTGTAGAGTATAAGATTTATATTGGTTTTGTTTCTTTGTTTATAATGATCATGTTATTTCTAGGTCTCTAAATACTATGACCGGTGAAAAGACCAATACTAAAAAAAATCTTTGTATTTTGATCATTATGACAAGCCAAACATTTCAACCACTCAATGAAGATCCCCAAGAATCAATGTTTAGATTAGGAAATGTGAGATTCCAAACCTGCACAAAGAATGGGCAATGAAAGAATAGGTGTTCTAAAGATTCATTAGAGAAATGACAAAAGGATCAAGATCTGTCAATGCTTACATTAGTAAAGAATAAATCTCTAGTTAGTAACATTTTTCTTATAAGTTGTCAGCTCAATATTTTAATTTTGGGAAGAATGGAGCATTTCCACATTTTTCTTAAAATCTTAGACTTTGAATGAGCAATTGTGTTTTTGACTAAAAAACTAGAAGCAGATTAATAGAAAACTTACCACTTCCTGCAGGACCCCAAACAAATTCATCCTCCTGATGTAGATAAGGAATACAGATAGCAACAATTTTCTTAACAGTATCTTCTAGTAGAATTGTAGACAGTTTATTCAGATTCCATTGAGAATTGAGTATATAATCAGAAACCAATTCATTAGTATCAAGATTAACAAGTCTCAATAGAAACTTCTTAGCTACTTGGCTATAATCATGCTCTCTTTCTCTCGAGAGAGAAACCCTCAGGCCGCAGCCGGCCTTGATTGGCGGCAACGGTGCTGCAAATTTCTTGACTCTCGGTGGAGAGGTTTCCCGGCTACGTAGTGGCTCGGTAATTTGGAGTTGGAAGGGTGGCGGCACTCCTCTTTCTTCTCCCCTACTTGGCGGTAGCGGCGATTGGCTTCAACGGTGTCCCATGATGGTGGTCAGTTTGGCTGCGAAGACGCTAGTTTTCTCGTTGATATTAAGCGATGCTGGGCCTTTCGTTTTGGGCAAGGTCGGATGGGAATTCATTGACGGCTAGGCTCAAGTCGATCTGGGTTCAGATTCGATCGGAGACACCTTGGAGGGGATGGATTGTTGGGATCGAGCAGGAGCTGATGGTGTGGAGAGTTGTCCCAGTGGCTGGGTTGGATCAGGATCGATTTCCAGTTGAGGAATTACTGCGGACACAGCTGGGTTCATTAGACTTCGTGGGAAGGACGAAGATGATGGTGTGGCGGCTCTGACGGTGAATGTCAACGGCGGTGCGGCTGGTGGTGTTTGGCTGGAACGACATATGTGGGCTCAATGGGTTAGGCTTTTGGTTTACCCTACCCGTTGGGCCTGCAATTGGAGTGGCTGGGCTTCTTGGGCCTGGAACGGGTCTGTGGGCTTCAGCTTTGGGCTCACTGGGCTAGGGTTTCAAGTGGGCTGGATTACCCTTTTACTGTGGGGATGGATGGTTTCGAGCTCCATGGCTTATAGTACTGTTTAATTTTATTTGGGTCGCAAAAACCAGAGCCTTAGTTGAAACCATTTTATGTCTGCTTCGAGGTTTCTTTGTTTTTGTTAGAATAATGTGTGTGGATTTCCTAAAAGGTGGGTGTACTCGGGATTTTTTGGGATGTTATTCTTCTAGAATAGGGTTTCATGAGGTTCTAAGGAACGATTCTTTCTATCGCCCCTTAGGGGTGTTTCGTTTTTGTACTGCTTGCTGAATTTTAATGAAAGTTAGTATCAAGAGCTGACCTATTTCCATCAAAAAATTAGTATCAAGATTATTCAAGGGGTGCGTCTATTGCCACCCTACGATTTTCTTAGTTCACCCTACAAACATTTGAATTATTGAAAGACTGTATTACCCAAGTGTAAAATGACTACTAAGTACATTAATTTTTTTAAATCTAAATTTGTAAGGAAAAATAAATAAATAACCAATGAATTAAATAGAAAGATTACTTAATTTCTCATTGGATAACATTAATCTTCATCTTCTCCACCCAAATTTGCATTTATTACTATTTTTTTTTGTCTTTTTGTTACCTCTTCATCATATTTAATGCACAAAATTATTAGTGTTAACTACATCAAAATCTTTGCAATACATTTTGTGAACACCGAAAGTAAAAATTTAAAACACGAAAGAAAAATCTCAATATCTTCTTCATTGCTCATAGTTGTTAACTAACTAATCTTTGACATAGATTGAAATAGATGAACATTGAAACAGAAAGAAAAAAAATTAAAAAAATGGAAGTAAATTAGATTATGATTTTGTTAGGAAACTTTAATATATTATAGTTTTTTATTGGTATAAATTAAATGCAAAATTTTCATTAAAAAAAATCTCTTTTAATTGGATATG
Organism: Rosa rugosa; assembly: GCF_958449725.1. Taxonomy (NCBI): domain Eukaryota; kingdom Viridiplantae; phylum Streptophyta; class Magnoliopsida; order Rosales; family Rosaceae; genus Rosa; species Rosa rugosa. The sequence goes on from NC_084822.1 coordinate 25,396,761, forward strand.
TCATATAAGGATATTCTTGGAAATAGAAATGGGTTACATAAGTAAATTTAATAATTGAAATTAAAATGTAGGGTGTAATGAGGAAGTTGGGTGAACAAAGAAAATAGTAGGGTGGCAATAGCCACACCCTTATTCAAGTCATTATTAGAAATAATTTTAATAAGAGGAAAAGAAAAAGCCCAGTTAATTTTTTTTTTTTTAAGGAAGCGAAATAAGGGCTAACTCCTTGCCCTCATTCAAAATTTTAATAAAAAGCCCAATTAAACAGCCAAAAATTAATAGAGTCACCATTACCAACAAACTATCTCAAACCATCTTGAAGAATATATCTGTAATCTAAAATTCCTTTCTAGGTAAGGGAGGAATTAGACTTTTTCTTGACATTCCGTAAAGAGTAATTTTTTAAGTACTTGACTTGGGTAATTTGTACCCACCAATTATGAGGTTCAATGAGAATTTTCCAACCAAGTTTAGCTAAAGCAGCTTGATTAAAATGAGCAAATGGTCTAATTTCTAAACCTTCTTTTCTTTGGGAGAGCAAACAATACCCCGAGCAATGGAACTTGTGTTTCTTTGTCCCAGAAAAACTTTCTACATTCATTATTAGCTCAGTGGTTAGAGCACCCACTACCTAATGACAAAGTCATGGGTTCGAGTCACCATGGGGGTAGGAGTGAAATCCTTTGATCCTCTTTTAATAAAATATATTAAAAAAAAATAAAAAATAAAAATAAAAATTGATTTAGGGCATTTAAAATAAATAAATAAATAAATAGATAAACCTTAGCTCACCCAACCCTTACATATGTCAGTGAGAAACGAACCTATAACCTTTACAATGTTGGAAATAAAACTTACCAACAAGTCATAGCTCACTAGATAATGTTGATTTAGGGCATTTAAAACAAGAGAGTACATGGTAGGCATTCCAAAAAGATTAGCTTTGATTAGGGTAAGCTTACCTCCATGAGAAAGAGAATAAGCTTTCCAGCCAGCAAACTTCTTTTGCATCTTGAGAACTAGGTCTTTAGAATTATAAGATCTTTGCAAAATACAATATTGTGAATTCCAAGATAATTAGAACTATTGTAGTTTACTGTTGGATCTGAAGTAAATAACTAAGGTTATTCCTTCTAGCATTAGGAACATTATGAGAAAAACCAACAGTTGACTTGTGATAATTAATTTGTTGTCCAGTAGCCTCACTAATCAGATTCATAGTAGATAAAATCTTTTTGGCCGCAGTACTAGAGGCCTTAGCAAAAGTTAGACAGTCATCAGCAAAATAAAAAACATATTACAAATCCTAATGCCATTAGGAGAACTTAATAAACTAACCTGATTCTTAGGATTAAGGATTAAAGGGTTTAAAATTCTTAGTAAAGGTTCCAAGCATAAAATGAAAATATAGGGGTAGAGGAGATCATCTTGTCTCATTCCTCTTTTAGGAGAAAAAGGACTTTGAGGCTTACCTTTTAGGACAATAGAAAATTAGACTAAGTGATACAATTCATTATCAAGGAAATCCATTTTTCATGAAAACCAAAATTGGAAAGGTAATGTTGAGTAAAATTCCAGTTAATTAGGTCATAAGCTTTCTCTAGATCAATTTTAGGGTCATAGCTCCAAATCTGCCTTCTTTTAGTTGAAAGAAGAAGAAAAAAATTATGAGCAATACGAACACTATCAAAGAAGAGGGTAACTGGTTGAAAGGACCCATATCCACTTTGTCCTTCTTTACCTCAAATGCATTCATATTCAGGCCTACTCTAAGTGGAGAAAAGTAGAAGCACTAGCACTAATAGCACTATTGAAGAAGACAATATCTCTCCTTAGACCAGTAGCATTGATGAAACGAAGTCTAGGTCTTCCTTTAGCTCCCTTCTTTGTAACAGTCTTCCATTCATGAGAGTCTGCCTCATTATCTTGAGGGTACGTAACCCCAATTTTGAGCATGATTAAGAGAAGGCACATGAGTAGGAGAAGGTCCATGTTGGTCCATCAGGCACGATCTTGAGGAAAGACTAGCATCACATTATCTGGAACAAAGGGATGCAACTTACAATCAATAGGCAAAGTTAGAATGAAAAGTCCTATCTTTATTAGGGTACTGGTCCATCATGAGAAAAGGACGGTCCTCAGTATGCTCAGGACAAATACCAAGTGGGTGATCAACCCGACCACAGTAAAAACAAGATTCCAATATTGTTTCATAATGCATATTCACGAGCAATGTGGTTATCCTTCTATAAGTGAATAGGATCAGCGGTGCATGTATCAAAATCTGTTAGTGCATATCTATGCGGATCAGCTATGTAAGTGTCCATAGTCTTTGGTCCCGTATGCATCAAAATCTATTAGTGCATGTCTTAGCTAACTCTACTATGCACAACTTTAGGCATGCACGAGCAATGTGGTGCATGTCCTTCTTCTCTATCTAGAGTAGCTTGATCAATGCGGTCACACTCACTAATTCTATTAGCAATGCTAGCAATACTAATAGTGTTCCAAAGGTGGAATGGTAAGATAGGAAGACGTACCTAAACCAAAAGATAATCAAGCTGATTTCTTGCTGGGTGAAAGCCCGGGTTCCATCTCCGAAATGCAAAAATCTATCCCTGAACATACCAAGGACGGTGCTCTAGAACATGCAAAAGGTCAGCTTCTTTGTGGAATGTGACTTTGAACCACTTGAATCCTGCAATTTGTAGCTAAAATCCTCCAGAAAGGTGAGCCCAGATAGACTTCAATCTTTGAAGGACATTCTGGGGTGAGACTGGTTCACCAAAGACTTGCCACAAGGACCAGTCTTGTGTTCTCGAACATACCAGCATGTGTGAATGGGTCATCAAACCTAGTCTCTTAAGGAGCAGAATGGAGTGGGATAAGATAGGAGCCAACATTGGGAGCAGCTGTTTCTAGATTAGGGGTGGGGTTACTAGTACCCTCACTAGAAGGAGAGATTCTTCCTTGTGAGGTCTCAACATAAGGGTCAATGTCATCTTGAAGGTCGGAGAAAGCATCAGAGATTGGAACCTTTGACATGATGAGGAAAACAGAAAAGGGGTTTAGAATGGAGGATTTTGTGAAAACAGAGTAGGAAGAGTTGTAAAAAGAAACCAAAGAGGAAATTATGAACTAAGAGCAACTCCAACAGATTCTCTATAATTTTTGTATTATAGGGAAGCAAAAGTCAAAATTTTCCATAATTTTTCTTCTTCAACTTCAACAGATTCATTATTTATAGCAATCTCTAAAATCTCCATAATCCCTCCTTATAATTTTAGAGATTGCTGTAAATATATAAGGAGTTTTATTTTCTCTTTCCTCACTATCCCTAAAATGAGAATAGTTCTAGGGAATTTATTTGAGCAAAAAATGCTCATTTTTTCATAAAATAGAGAAAAATCAAAATAATGGAAACTGTTGGAATTGCTCTAAGAAGCCAATTATTAAAAAAAAGGGAGGACGATGCATCTTGAGGGGGTTAAAGAAAAAGAAAAGAAACATAGGTTTTCTGAATCTAGGGAAACTGAACAGACTGAAGCTAGGAAAAGATTTGAAAATCAAAATATAAATGGAGGTTTCATGCCACCCCTTCAATCTACCTTCTCTCTAGAAATTTTCTCTACCCCAGTCACTATTTTGAGAGTCTACAGATCCCTTTCTCTACCTTCATCTCCAACCCCACCCCTTCAATATTGTCCATCCCCTCCACCCCTTCAATCACCTTCTGGTTCCTCTCTCTTCCCACCTACTTCACCCATCTACCATCTCTCTACCTCTCCACACCATACTGCTTTTATTGGCTTTATGTTAATGAGAACAGATCTCATCTTCACCCCCTTCACTCCATCTGCACCCCTTACATTCTCCATCCCTACAACCCAAGTATGGCCTTTTGTCACTGATTTTCTACTCCTCTAGTCCAGATCTACCTTCGAAACTGTCCATGTCCTCTTTAGATGGCATTTGTTGCTAGTGCTTCCGGATTTGCTTCGTTCTCCACCACCACTAAACGAACTTACGCCCGTTGGTGTATTTTCACTCCTCAACAGCGAGTGGATCGATTTCCGCAATCACACTTTGCTAGGTTACTTGGTGTTTCTTGGGCATATTTGAGCCATGTGTGTTGTGTCCCAACTGGTGTAGAAGGAAGCAAGATGGTGCTTTGGTGGCTGATACTCTTCAAGCTTGGACATGGAGGTGGCGGCGGTGGTATTCTTGGGAGGGAGCTGGTTTTCTCTTGGTGGTTGCTAGCATTAGTACTAGGGTTTTTCATTTTCAAGTTTGGGCTTTCAAATTGTATTTGGACCAAGCCTATTAGAGGCTTTAATTCTCTTTTGCTGGGCCTGTATGCCTTATTTGCTGGGCCTACGTGCCTCTATTTGCTGAGGTCTTTTGTACCTCTTGTATTGTGGTGTATCTTTTGACACATCTAATACAAACTTTATTTTCTTCGACCAAAAAAAAAAATGGAGGTTTCATGCATGTCATGTAACATGGCCGCCAAATGGCAAAAGAGAACCTGAGAGCCGCGCCAGCAATCCAAAAACAGAAGGTAATGGGGTTTTATCATATCAAATCTACCAAAGAAGAACGGAATAAATGAATGAAGATGGTGAATACTAGGGAGACGGAGGGAAGTAGGCATCGTGTTCATCCACCACATAGCGTTCTGCCAGAGTACTATAGCAACTTTAGTTCTCCAAGAAACCAAAAAGAACCAGGCAAAAAAGAGGTAGATATGGGTGGAGTCGTGGAGTCTATTATATAAAGAGCTTGCCGTACTACTGCTGCCACAAAACATATCAAATGCAAAAGAACGCAGAATATCAAGAAAAAATGAAACAAGCTGCAAGCTATTCAGTAATTGGCAAAACGAAATCCCAGAAGATCTTCCACCGTGCAATTAATGTGTACTTTCAGGCTTTTGAAATGGCCAACTGAATGAAGTCAGTCATCCAACTCACGTGAAAACTTTTTAAAGTCTGATTATGTGACACCAACAAACTTTCCAGTGAACTTTCCGGTGAACCTATGTAAATTCAGAGAACTAGCAACAGAAAATCACACAATAACTCGAGTGTCACCCTGTCAATGTAGTCTTACATGTCACAAACTTAAAAGTCATTTCAACTGTTACAATACTACGACATACCCTGTCAATGTAGTCTTACATGTCACAAACTTAAAAGTCATTTCAACTGTTACAATACTACGACATTAGAAACCATATTTTGTATTAGTTCCAAACTTATGAGGTCCACAAGTTGTGCATAGCACCCAACTGACTCAACTCCGCGCACTTGAGAGATATTTTGTAAAGCTCCCTGAGCTTTTCAGCATCCCCAGATCTGTTGGATATAGTCTGCAGTTGCCGAGGTTGAGAAACAGGTAATTTGTTGCCACCTGCTGAAAGTGTCACGGCCAACATCTTCTTCAAAACCATCTGCAACTGATTCCAAAATTTGGCATGTACCTCAGAGTCACCACTTTTCAAAGAGTCTGAATCTGTTTCCGACGATACATACCGTCCTTCAAACAAACAAGACACAGCTGATTCCAGCATCTGGAAAATAAGAAATAAAGGCACGGCAAATGATAACGTTAATAAGATTTGCTCTAGTTTACTTATTATACGGGATAACACAAAAATTGTCAGACAATTTACCGAGTACACCTGAAATATGTTAACATCCCTTTGTTTCAGTCCATTGCATCCCCAAATTAATCGTTTTCATTTCTCCTAAACCCAATAGCCAGTACACTGACTTCAACAACCTGGAATCCACAACCTATCCCACCCCATCTTTTTAAAGCCATTCTTTATCACACCATAATTCATTCCACTAAATCCTAATAACTTGATCTGCAATCAAAGCCTTCAGACCTCAAATTCACAACTTGGGCAAAAATAGGGAAATAATTACTTTATTCTACATTCAAGACCAGTCCATATCATGGCCCATTTCATTGTTTATAAGGCCAGTCCCAAAATCAAATCACAATAATGTCTTGATAACTTCCAACTAGAATTAAATTACTAGTAAGTTCAATGTCATTTACCCATGAAGATAAACAGGAGTCAGCAAATGAGTCATCAAAAGGAATGAACAATTGTTAGACAAATGCAGCAAGCAAATAACTTCTTTTCCTGGTCTAACAACATGTAAGATCAATTAAACTTATAATTAGATGGTGTGTTCATGAGTAGTTTTAGTAGTAGTTTATGACATCATTTCCTCATCTTGTAATGATCATAAGAGTTGCAGTTGTATGAAAAGTACATCGTGCGATGGAAAACTTATAGTGGTGTTCAAAAGTATGTGAAGAGTTCTCTTTACAGATATGTATTACAAGGGTTCACATTTAATTGACTAATCAGATCCTTTTTCTTTTCTTTTTTTTTTGATAGAAAAAGAGTTCATCAATAATAGAAAAATTACAGAGCAGTGAATAAAAATTCCAGTGAACTAAAAAGAAAAGCTTAAAAAGCATCATCAAAGCCAACAATGAACAAAGAACAAAGACACTACACAAATATGGCAACAAAGGATCTTCCCAATGCTAATCCCATATGGTCATACTTTAGGAGGTACTCCAGACTTCCCAATTTACATGAGAGGAGTAAACTGAGTAAGAGTGGGGTTGTCCATCAAATATTTCGTAACAAAATCGACACGAATAACATTCCTAGAAGACCAATAACCACCTTCTCCTATCTGACCTAGATGGAACCAGCACTATATCCTCAACTAGAGATAAGAAAGAAATGATTTCCTCAACTTCCAGGTCGTTAATGTTCCTTTAAAACCCAGAATGCACCTCAGGGGACAGAAGATTTGATACACATCCCGGGGAAAAAAAAAAAACATGACTTCGAGATAATTCATACAAATGAGGAAAGGGAAAAAGAACTCTCTAACCCAAACCCCCCCCCCCCCCCCCCCCCCGCTCTTCTTTTCCCCATTTCCTAAAATGAAACTGCTACAAGCCGTAAATCAAATCCCTAATTCTCTCCACATAAAAACCCTAAACTTAGCATAAAAACCTCAATATACAAAAAATTTACTTTTCTTAGAATCTCATTTTTTTCATGAGCGAAAGAAGACACAGCATCAGTCTAAAATAGCCAGTTTTAAACTATCACTGTTTAAATCATTTATATACATTGTTGCTAGTAACCTCTTTGACTAATATAGCACACTAGTGTACTTACTATTAGAATTCAACACTGTAAAATAAACAGCCAAAAAAAAAGAATAAAGCATTACCATCTTCACATATAAATAACAATCATGAAAATAATAACTCCATATAAGTTTCTGAACATAAATACATAATATCTTATGACACTGTACACTTCTAAATGGGGTGCATGATTGACGAAAAATTATATGGCTGAATGCTAAATAGTTACAACTACCAAAACTCTAATGCGGTACCTTGAAGTTGAAAATGAAAACAGAAAGGCAGAAAATTGAAAATATAATTTTCCCATGCCGTGCAAATACAGCTAAACGAACTCAGAAACTAACATGACAAAAACAGAAAATTATTCCAGAATGAGCACTGTACATTCTCACATTTCATGTCATTATGGTTTTGTCAAAGTGGGCTTGAAGTAAAATAAATGTCTAGATCGGAGAAACTTCACCATATAGTTTTCAAGTCTCAATGCCAGTTTCAAATAGGAATGGATTAAATGATAATGTCATTAGCAAGTACTCAATATTTTTAAAGAAATAATCATGTATGTACAGAGTTCAAGAACATACCACATTTGAGTGCAAGTGGCTTGAAACTTTCAATGAGAGCTCTGATCTCTCTATAAGAATAGTTAGGTACATTGTAGGATGTGTTTTTGGGCCATAGAAACCCATGGCCTTTTGCCAGTTCCTCTCTGCCAAGGATGCATACTGCTTGACCCGCTGAAGAATACTGTTTTCACCAATGGATAAGTTGCATTTCTTTTGATCTGGCTCCAAGAACTTCAAACAACAATCCCTTTGGTAGCAAGCGAGCTGATAATAAGCATATGCCGCCTCCTGTTTCCGTAGTTCACCTAATGATTCATAAACAGACAGTGCCTTCCTAATGGCATCATTTGCTGAAATCTCATGCTTTCGTGATTCTTTTCTTGATTTTCTTCCAGTAGGACTAGTGGACCCTGTATGCATGTCTTCCAACACTCCAGTTCCATAAACTTCCACTGTAATATCTTCTCTTGCCAATAGCATTCCGAGTCTCAGATATGTATGAGCGAACTGTGTGCATACCTCAGTCCTCAAATCATTCAACACAGAGCCAGAGTCTTCAACAAAAGCACTCAGCTCTGCCTTTGCTGCTCCGTAAAATTTAAGTGATTCGCTATATTCCAATTTTGCAGTCTCCAGTGCATGAACATATGCATTAGGAAATGTGGAATGCATCTTAAGACCATCGATCTTTGATACCACCTCTTCTGCCACTGCTCGTCTTCCATGGCCCAAGTTGCAGTTTATTAGTACAATGTTGGTATGATCAGAAACTTCTCTGAATGATTTTATAGCATCTATAAAAGCAGATTCAGCTTTGCTCAGTTCTTTCCTCGCAAGTCTATTGCGGCCCAATTCATTGCATACCCACCCTTTCTTTTTCATTACAGATTGTAGCTCTTCTGAACTAGATGGAAAACCACATAATGCCTTTCTAGCTTCTTCATAACAGCATAGGGCTGCTGAAAGATTGTATTCAACATCTCCAATTGCAGGACCTCCAAGGTACTTGAATATTCCCCCAGTTTTTTTCAAAGCAACATCGCACTGAGACACCACTGTCGACTCAACATCCAGTATGTTTTTATTCTCCGCTTCCAAACAAAGACTATCTTCCAGGTCTCTCAAATGTGGGTAGGTGTTGCTCTTAGGATGTGGTCTTTTAATGTATTTCCTGCCATAACTTACCGAGCGCATATCACCACTTGGTCCACTACTGCTACTAGCACTGCTACCACTGCTTGCCCTATCACTTTGACAGCTGCAATTTACTAAAGAACATGAAGTGCAGTTCTGCACATGCTGCCCCAGCTTCCTCTTAAGCCTTTTAACTTCTTTCACAACCTCAGATGATACTTTTACCTCTGAAGTAGAATGTTTTCTCTCTTCCGGTTCAGATATAATACTATCCTTAGCTTTATGGAACTCAACATACACATCTCCCACCATTATCCATGCCTTGGCCCAGAAGAGGTAAATGGATGAGAATTGCTCAAAAGTCAGACAATCACCATTTGAGCTCTTTAGAAATCTCTGATCACTATTATATGATCTTGTCTTTTTATTTGTATTATTATTTTTTGACTTTGAAGACCAGCAACTATTCATTGAAGAAATGAATTTTGTATCTTCAAGATACTGAGGCATTGATCCATAGACAGAGCATGCTAATTCTACAACCTTTAAAGCTTGATGTAACTGGTCATCCTCTAAATAAGCTTGTCCAAGTGCCAAATAAGATTCCCCAAGCAAAAGAACCAGCTTCCATAACTTATGGTCCAACTTTGATGTGGGAAGCCATTCCCGAATGTCACAAACTTCGATACAGTCAGCATCACCACATGCACAAACAGAAAGATTAACAGATGAAGCTGACCTACTACTTTCAACTTGAGTTTCACTATCCTGGGATTCCTGGCCCACTAACTTGGGTTCCGTAATATGCAGTTGCCGCATCCACCTAAGAGATTTAATAGCTTGAGAAACATGGTGTATTGCAGCAAGTTTTGAGGAGATGGGTTCAGCAATACTCTGAACTACGTCTGTTGTTGTTGGAGACAATTTGCAAACTGTAGATCTTTCATCACAAGAGAAATTTGGTATGGATTCTGGCAAATCTCCAAAGTCCATGTCACCTGCTGTTATCAATTTTCTTGGAGAATGTGCATTTGCTTCTAGAGTCATATTTACAGAAGCACCTGGTACTATATCTTGAAAACTTGGTCCATCTTCACATGACTTTTCCTCTCGCACTAGAGATAATAACTGATCATGGACTAACGATTCAGAAATACTACTTAAAAAGTCTATAGATTCTTCTTGAGCATGGCTAACTGTAAGCTCACATTCTGCTGGCAGAGCATCAGATGTTAATTCCAGCTCGTCATCATTGTTCAAAATAAGCCTAGCAAATTGTTCATGGGCAGATGCACGTACAACCTGTTCAGCAATGCACTAATTATAGTTATCATTTTATTTGTATGCTTACTAATTTTAGTAAAAGTCAGGAAGCAATAACCAAAGAACAAAAAAAGAAAAACATCAATCTAGTAACACCGCTACCAGATGATTTGGCTCATCAAGAAGTTCCAAACATTTTCTAAAGAACCTCGCACACCTTGCCACATTGTTTGGAGCCTGCAGCAATTCAAAGAAACAAAAAATTATTTGTAAGAAATAAATACGTGTATAGGAGTATGTACCAAATACAATAGAAATGTCTTTCACACCATTGAAAGTGAGAGCCTGTGAGCACTTCGATACAAGAGAGTCCCCAATGAATACAAGGAATCACTTCTCCGTCGATGCAATAAAGAAGGCAGAGAGCTTGAGCTATCATCGCAATCATTAGAAGAGTGGTTCTTTGGAATAACAGAAAGATCGAAAAGTTGAATGTCATTTTCCCCAGCACTTTTATACAGCTGAAAGATTATAGAAAGGATGAATGTTGTCATAGAGATGCCACTATAAAGATTGTTGAAAAAAAAATACGAACAAATACCAATGTCAAACAAATTAAATCACATCACTACCCAATAAGCTCCAGGATCTTGCTTGCAGTTTTCTTGAAGGAACCTTAAAACAGCAAGGCCATTTTGCTGTACCACATAAGGATGAAAAGCAGGAGTGCCATCATCAGATATTCCTTTCAGTAGAAATATATCATCTGTTTTCAGAAGCTCGTAACTATGGACCACACCGTTTTTATGATAACAGATGGCCATCTCTGGCACACTAGCCATGACATTGTCTAGCCAGGCTTCAAGCCAAGTTATAGGTTTAACCTGTCACAATATGTAGATAAACAAAGAAACCAAAAAGAAAGTGAATATGCCAAAAGAATAGGAGGGAAAAAGAAAAAGTATACAATAGTTCACTTTTACCTCTCGGGAAACGTCCCATAGATGCAGGCTAACAGCAACATATTTTTCATTACTGAACAGAAGCAAGTCACTTCCAAGTAGCATGCGAAAATTGTGAAATTGCCAAAACAATACCCGTAAAAACTCATCGTTATCACCTCGTTTATGTTTTTCAGACTCTTGCATTGAAGACACAGGCTTGTCACCAACTTGCGAAGCTTTTTTCACAGCAGTATGTCCCATTTTGTTTTTATTTTTCTTACTTGCCCAAACGAATTCATCTTGTTTAACTTGTGTATACTCTGAAGTATGCTTTGTCCCTTCACCCCGAGCCACATGATGATGCTGTCCCACAAAACCAGTATTCACTCCAGGGAGAACAGAAGCATTTGACTGCTCATTTGATGCGACATGATGAGTTGGTGGGCAATCACAAGCTTCCATTCGAACAGAATGCATGGCGAAATTCAGAAACAAAGATTGATCAAGACATTTTGACTGATTTTGACGTCTTCTGATCAACTTTTCTCCCTCTTCAACATCAGGCCTACACACCTCAAAAAGCACGTCATAAGTTACATAACAAAATAGGGGACACAGAAATGATGTATAAGCAAAGTTAAAGAAAGTTAGCGATATACAAACCCGGTATTAAGAATAAGTGTGTGCCCAATCCGCTGAACTGCAATGGAAAGTCGAGCCTTTGAATATGGCATTTTGAATATCTGCTTGAGAATGTCAGCGGGAGCAATTACATCAATCTCATCTCCATACTCAACTAAACCAGAAACAGCAAGGGCCTCACATTTCCTAGCAAGATTTGATGTGACAGCACCGCCATCCCAGGCTTTATCTGCCAGCCAACCAACAATACAATACTGAGCATAAGGCAATGAATCAACATTGCAAAAGAGGCCCGAAACTCCAATTTCATTACTAGATGATGATGATAAACCACATGAAACAGAAAAGTGTACCTCCGGAATGGACGGGAAGAATCTTATCGGGAAAACTGGAAAGGAGCGGAGGGCTGTTGAGATCAGTCTCAGTGGGAAGCATCCGATAACGAGGAGCACTGACTCTGGAAACAGAAAAATCAAGTCAAATCAAATTCATATGCATGCATGTATGTAGAGAGAGAGAGAGAGAGCGATTACGGACGTTTGGGGGGAGGGAATGAGAGCGGAGTGAAAAGAGTGGAAGGGTTTGTCGGTGGGAACAGGGATTGAGCCGCAGAGGAAGCCGACGGGCTTTGGCCTTTCGATTTCTAATTTCCCTACGCATCGTAGCTCTCGCGACCCCGATTTCTCCATCACTGCCTCTTTTTACTTCGAATCAAACAACAAGCCTATCCAATTTCTAGCTTTTGTTGCTAGCCAAGCATGGGTGCTCCCTCCTCTTCGTCGGAGAGGGAGTTGGGGAACTGTGCTGGTGCTGGGAGAGAGATAGTGATGGCAATTAGAGAGAGAGAGAGAGATCCGTAGAAGAGCTTGAGTTGAGAGTGGAGAGAGAGGAAGTTCACTAACTCACGGCAATGGGAGCTTCTATTCATACCTCTATAATTGGTATTTGGACTTCTCTACTTAATAGACCTCCAACTTACTTGTACAAATATCTAATATGTTAGGCTCCCTCACTTTCCCACAATGCCCATCCTGCAATAAAATTAATAAAAGTATTTTTTTCTTTTTGGAAGGAGCTAGGATAGCCTCAAAGTCCATGGCCTTCAAAGGTCATCTTAAGAGATCCACTTCGGCAAGGTGCTGATGATCATGAACTAGGGCAAATAATTGGTTCAGTAGTGAAGAGGAAGAAAGCTTTGCATGCTGAGATATTTAAAATTGCAAAGACACCAAGTAGGCCAATGATACATATTGGTGGCTAATGTGCAGGTTCTGCAAAACCAGAATTTATTATAAACACTATGAATCTACTCCCCACCATTGAATCAAATTCTAACTAATAGTAGGTATATCAAGTGGATTTATCGGAACTTATCAAAATTGGTGTGAGGCCATGTCTACTTACCTAAGAACCTATGACTTCATCCACTCTGATTCAATTTTCACTCTTTATTATAAGGACATATGCGAAATGGAAGACATTCTTTTAGAAATGGATAGGATTTTAAGGCCACAAGGTAATATAATTTTCAAGGATGATGTGGATATGTAGGTACAAGTTTTGATCAACTTGGTGTGTTGGCACTCCATACAAAACGGGAAAGCATCTTTGCAGTTTAATGGGTTTAATATCTTTTATTCATTTAAAGATATTTTTCTGTTGCCAAAGTATATTATTGATTTCCTAAGTATTTTAGGATTTGGTGTCCTTAATTGTTTATATTTCTTTTAATACAAAAAGATTTGTTTTTCCTTGTGGAATGTGTATTAGGGTAAAAAGCTGTTGGATTGTTTTTATAAGGTGACGGTAGCTATTCTAAGTGGGTGGAAAAACAGACGGCATAAGAAGGGAACTTGGAACGCAAGAAGATCTTGAGGCGTCTTGCATGTTTGCTAATTGAGTCTTCACAAGAGTCAAAACACTTGGTCCATGTTTAAGTGTTCTTGATCATTGTTTCGTATGCATAACTTCTCTTGAGATCTGTAGAGGAGCTGTGAAGAAAGGAGAGCGATATTTGGTGATCGTTCAAGTGAAGAAGGAGTTCAAGATGGAAGACAAACTTGGTATTAGTTTTCATCTAATCATTGTAGCCGAGCTAGTGCTATTCAAGTTTGTAAAGAACATATCCTTCATCATAAGTTTATTATTATTTTGGGTTCTCAATCTCAAGAGTAAGAGCCCCGCAGTGTTTTTAATCTCAAAAGTTGAGATTTTCACTGCGTAACCAAAAATCTGGTGTTCTGTTGGTTATTTTTGGTTTCTGCCCAGTAGGGATTGATATGTGCCTTGCAATCCCCATTTTCCAGAAAACACATTCTGTCCTTGTATTTTTAGGATATGGTTGTGAAGGCCAAGGCGCTCCTATATGCAATGCAATATGATGCCAGAATTGTAGACCATGAAGAGGGTCCTCATCGTATATAGATAAAAGATATTGTTGGCGGCTAAGCAGTACTGGACAACACTAGTACCAAACCAAAAAGAAGGAGAAAGAAGTAAAGAATCATAGGGCTTTTCTTCTTCCTTACTTTGATTGTTACATTTTTCTGTCCATAATTTGTCTATCAAGTAATTTTTTTCCGGCACCCATTTTTATGGTGTGATAGATACTTGGGATTGAAATCTGCATACCAATGAAAAGTAAAGGTTTTCGACAAAAAAAAAAAATAATAATAATAACTTTTTTTTTTTCCTCTTTTATGTCTTTATTGGTAATTTGACATGAGTTGATAAAGTCAACTATAACTTGGAAAAACAGAGAGGTCCAAGTGACAATTATGGAAGTATGAATAGAAGCTTCTCTTCTTTTTTTTCCCAAGAGTGTAGTAGGTTCGACTCTCCATCCCCTCTATCTTTATGTGCATGTTGTGTTTTCTTGGTAAAAAAAAAATGATTTCAGTATTAATTAAGACAATAAAGCTTAGGGCAAAATTTTCAATAATTCATATAACACCCTTTCCCGCATATAACTCCAGAATAAATGAAAGGCAAAAGTGTAACTAGGGTAGAAAATCTAGGACGTTGACAACTTGACATAGGTTGTCACTCACTCTGTTAGAGTCGGTTATAGCTAGGTCTTATCAACTTCAAAACCAAAGTTTTCGGTTTAAAATGGAGTTAACAATTACAACCAAAATTTTTGGTATTTAATCATAACTATCAAATTCGGTATTTCAGTTTTCGGTATTACCAACTGTACAACAAGTATTTGTTTGTACTTTTTAATATAAATTAGAATGAACAATATTATTATAGTAGATTTTTTAACTTGATGAATTGTCGAAAATTTTGTATTCATCTACTTATCTGATTATAGCTCTCTGATGTACATATGACATCAAGTTTTAGTCATTTTCAATAAAAGTAAT
Organism: Rosa rugosa; assembly: GCF_958449725.1. Classification (NCBI taxonomy): domain Eukaryota; kingdom Viridiplantae; phylum Streptophyta; class Magnoliopsida; order Rosales; family Rosaceae; genus Rosa; species Rosa rugosa. The sequence continues at coordinate 25,411,875 of NC_084822.1, forward strand.
TATTTAACGATTTTTTATCCAGTTACTTAAAATACATGTACTATTAATATAGTATTAGTAATAATGTTAATACTATTATGAAAATAAATTATGTTTATATTTGTTTAGACTTTAGAGCAAGTGGGTATTTCATTAAAAGTTAAACTATGCCAAAAAGATGGCAACGTCATCGCTGCTCTATACAAACCCTAATTGTCATGGACTAGGACCTCAACGTTGATCCTCTGTGACGGCAGCCCTCTCATTCTCTGCAATTAGATTCACTAAGGCAAGACCAAGCACAAGAATTTTTTGGCCTTTGAAGAAAACACTCGGGTGGTTTTCTTCTCCTTTGAATCTTCGAGGTTGCTTTGGTAGCGCCTCCACTGCTTGTTGGTTTTCGATCACTCTCATGAACGTCAATGGTGCATGGTTGGTGATGATCGCTCTTTCAATTATGGAGATAGACAAGTTCTCAATCTGCCATCAGGGGAGATAAGCTTCTTTGTGTGTCTGCTTTTCCTTGCCCAGTCCTGATTAGGTCTAGTGATGGTTGGCTGGGAGTTTGTGCTTCTAAAGATTCTAGGATGATGTCGGGTGGGAGAAAATCCTTCTTCAATGATCTAGTTCCGACCAATTTCGACGTCTGGAAGCTTGATGGTGTGACGACGTGCAGCGGGCTTCAAGGGCGACTAGTATGTTCACTTCTTTTGGGTTTGAGTCCTTTGTTGGATTTGGGTCCATTGGGATGACTTTTGTGGATGGGCTGCCTGCTTGTTTTGACCAGTCTCCTTTTGTTGTTATGCCCACTCCTAATTGCTACTCTGGGCCTACAAATACAATTAATTTAGACTGGTTTATTAAGGAGGGTGTTGGGTCACCCTCAATTATTAATTAAAACTTTTATAGTTTTGGCCTATATACTATGTCTTAGAACTTCATAGTTATTAAAGCAAGCTTGTAAGTGAGCGATTAATTTGAATATAGGTGGTATATCCCTATGTATCACAGTGGTTCTCTTACCATAACTTCTTGATTTGTCTAATTCGAAGGCAGCAGAAGGATATGTAATTGCCAATTTGGCATGCGTATTAATATTGAAATCCATATTTATTCAAAAAAAAAAAAATATATATATATATATATATATATATAGTGATAGGAGCATTTGAATGCGATGTTTTAATAGTTATTTCCTCATATTTTACTTAGTTATTTCCTTAAATAAATCAATTTTAATAAAGTTTCTATTTTTTAGGTACGTTGGAGCAAATGGAGAAGAAATGAGCTTAAGGGCTCATGAGAAGCAAGGGAACGTTGGAAATGATAGAGGCAAGGCACAAGGGCTGCAGAAATGAGCTGAAATGAAGAAATGAAGTTTTCCTGGTCTAGCCAGAAAATCCTGGTTCTACTAGGAAACTTAGTCAAAACAAGACTCCTGAGTCAACTAGGAAGCATGATCGGAAAAATAAAGGAAAATGGCCAAAAATGATGAGTCCTAATGACACTAGGATACCTGGGTGGACTAGGAGAGCCCAAGAACAAGCTCAAAACGTCCTCTACAAAGGTGATATGGATTGAGAGTCATTTTTGACAAGAAAAGACGGTTAAAAATCAAATTTGGAGTCCGTATTAGACATATACTGATTTTGGCCGAATTTCAAGAATATATCTGGATAATGACATCTCAATTAAATCCTAAATGCATTTAGACATGATCATGGCCAAATGGAGACTTCTACATATAATGAAGGAGAATTTCAAGGGATTGCAACAAGCAGAAATGTTGAAAACAGGTCCAGATACATTCCTTGATGTCCACATTCATTCTTGGCCGAAATTAAAGAGATAAATCAGAAATTATTTATTTAAATTCGGCAAAAATATAATCTCCCTTAAATCAAGGTGTTAAATTAGAGGCTTCTCATTGGTTGGATGACATAGCAAAGCTGACGTGGAATTAATTGATTGGTTGGAGCTATGTGGCGCAAGCAGATAATTCTTAGAAATTAAAAGAAGGATCCAGAAGCCCCAGACGTCTCCTATATATAGATGCACCCTGCAAGCCTCATACACGACTTCACACACCACTTCTCCCATAATTCTAAATACAAAAAAATTCTCTCAATTCTCTAGTCTTCAGAAGCTCTGCGTCTCAACCAAGGAGGAGAAGAAGTCATGCAATACATCAAGATTTTAACCGCCATCCACCCTTGTGTCGTCCCTAGAAGATTGCTTGCTTTCAAGGATCTTCAAGTTCTTCGTCTCAAGGCTTTGTCATTCATCTTTCACGGTGTATTTCATACTTTTTTTTTTCCTTTGTTTGATTCGTAGAGTTATGAATTCTAGTTAACATGACGTTAAGGGCAAAGTTTAAAACCCGTTTATATGTTTTGAAATAAAGTTGCGATTTCTATATGCTGATTTATATGTTACTTATGTGAGATTGCTTGATTGATTTTGGATTATAGAAAACTTTTATATGTATGTGTTCTTTGGTGGTCAACTTAGGATATATGCATGTAATTGGAGCTAGATTTAAGTAGGGGTCATCATTTGGCCCGCGAACCTAAAAGCCCATGGGCGCCGGCCCGGCCCAATGGGCACGAGGCAGGGCTAGGGCGGAGGGTTCAAAGCCCAGGCCCGGCCAGTTATATGCCCATTAAAGCCCGCCCGCCCGGCCTTATAAGCCCACCCGAAAGCCCATTCAATTCTTGTATTAATATCTTTTTATGTAGTTATATTGAACTAATTATTGCATTAGGTCATATGTTTTTTTAATTTTGTATTTTATTTTGGTCAATCATTAACATATCATAATTTTTTCATAGCTTTTTGTATTTTTTTTAACAAAATAATATGACATATAAATATAATGGACTCGGTCCTGCCCCACCCAAAAAAGCCCGGCCCGGCCCTAAAAATCCCGTAAGGCCCTGGGCTCATGGGCGGCCCTGGGCCTTGATTTTTAAGAGAAGCCCGGCCCTGCCCGGCCTGAAAAATAAAAAAAAAATATGTTTTGGCCATGCCCTGCCCATTGACGACCCCTAGATTTAGGTAAACAATTCACCTAATAGTTTTGTGAACCTATTTCATAAGTAGTAAAGGCTTTGGACAAAAGTCGAAATCAATTAAGGAGGATTGCAAATAGATGAGCTTTCTCATACTAGGTTGTGCACTTTGGTTGACATCCTTTCTTTGTTCGTCATGCGTTGAATGTGTTCTTGAGTAGCTAGCTTTCTAGACTATGATTGCATGTTCAATAGGATTGATTTAGGTGCTCTCACTTAGATAAATTATTCAAGGAAAGTAAAATATACGAAATCGTTTACTTACTAATGTTTCACATGGTCAACTTCTTTCTCATGACATAGAAAATCAACTATAGGAATTGTGATTGGATTTCTTGCATATGGATGTGGTCTTGATCTTTGTTTCTTGCGTTCCACCCTTGTATATTTGTTTTTACATTTTTCTTTATTTTATTTATTTTAATTTTTGATTTTATAATCCTAAAACCCCCTTATTTGTGTTTACTTGTATATATTTTTATTTTAATCTTGCATAAACAAATAAAGAATTAATAAAAAGTAAGAATTATTATTTACAAAAATAAAACAAAAAAAATAAAAATACAAGTAAACACAAATAAGGGGGGTGTACGTTAGGATTATAAAATCAAAAATTAAAATAAATAAAATAAAGAAATTGTAAAAACACATATACAAGGGTGGAACGCAAGGAACAAATATCAAAACCACAATCATATGCATGAAATCAAATTACAATTTCTATAGTTGATTATTAATGTCATGAGAAAGAAGTTGACCATCTGAAACGTTAAAAAGCAAACGATTTCGCATTTTTTACTTTCCTTGAATAATTAATCTAAGTGAAAGCACCTAAATTAATCTTATTGAACATGCAATCATAATCTAGAAAGCTAGCTACTCAAGAACACATTCAACGCATGAAGAACAAAGAAAGGATGTCAACCAAAGTGCACAACCTAGTATGAAAAATTCATCTATTTGCAATCCTCCTTAATTGATTTCAACTTTTGTCCAAAGTCTTTACTACTTATGAAATAGGTTCACAAAACTATTAGGTGAATTGTTTACCTAAATCTAGCTCCAATTACATGCATATATCCTAAGTTGGCCACCAAAGAACACATACATATAAAAGTTTTCTGTAAAGCAAAATCAATTAAGCAATCTCACATAAGCAACATAGAAATCAACACAAAGAAATTGCAACTTTCTTTCAAAACATATAAATAGACTGTAAACTTTGCCCTTAATGTCATGCTAACTAGAATTCATAACTCTACGAATCAAACAAAGGAAAACGAAAGAAAGTATGAAATACACCGTGAAAGATGAATGACAAAGCCTTGAGACGAAAAACTTGAAGATCCTTGAAAGCAAGCAATCTTCTAGGGACGACACAAGCGTGGATGGCGGTTAAAATCTTGATGTATTGCATGACTTCTTCTCCTCCTTGGTTGAGACGCAAAGCTTCTGAAGACTAGAGAATTTAGAGAATTTTTGGTGTGTGAAAAGAATGAAAGAATTGGTGTGTGAAGTTGTGTATGAAAATGTCCCAATGATGCTTCTATTTATAGGAGGATGGCAACTTAGTCTCCAAGTCTTCAAGATTCTTCTTTTTATTTTCTAGGATTTATCTGATTGATCCACACAACATTAGCCAATCAGATAATTCCACATCATCCTTCCTGTGTCATCCAACCAATAAGAAGCCTTCAAATTAGCACCTTGATTCTAGGGAGATTATTTTTGCATTAATTACATGATTATTTTCTAATTTATCTCCTCAATTTCCGCCAAGGTGATAGGAGCATTTTAATGCGACGTTTTACTTGCTTTTCCCTACATTTCTTGCGTTATTTCCTTATTAAAACCCTGTTTAGGAAAGTTTCCATTCTTTGATTGGAAATTAAAGTTCCTATTTGTAGAAAGTTTCTATTTTGTAGTTTCTATTTTTCATTTTTAGAAAGTTTCCATTTTCAGTTTAGGAAAGTTGCCATTTTTCATTTTAGGAAAGTTTCTATTTTTCTTACTAGTTTATATTTTCAGGACCTCGGAGCTAAAAAGTGGAAATGAACTCACAAATGGAAAGAGGAGCTCGCGAACATTAAGGGGAGCAAAAATGAGAAACAATGAACCACAGAAATGAGCAGAAATGAAGAAAAGAAGTTTTCCTGCTTCAACCAGGAAACCCTGCGAAAAGGAGGAAAGCTTACCAATGAAGTTTCCAACGTTACCATGAAGAAGAAATGGAAAAATGAAGTGTCTTGACGTTGGAAGGTGACAAGGATTGAAGTTGAAGCAACACGGCCCAAGAACTCTCAAGAATGAAGTGGATTTTCGGCAATTGGATTAAAAGCCCACAAAGCCCATGGAATTAGGGTTTGTGACGCAATGAAGAAACCCTAGAAAGAGTTTGCCGTGAAATATCAAGAGAGAAACAAGGAGATGGCGTGAAAAATCAGAAAATATAAAGAAGATTTCGGTGGAGATTTTCTAGGGAGATTTTCTTGGAATGAAATATTTTTGGAGAATTATATTATGTAATTTCCGTGAAGAATTAAGAGAGAAAAGAGGAAGCAACGTGAAACCCTAGCTTTGGACGGCAAAGAGATATTCTCTAGAGAGTTTTAAGGAAAGAAAATATGTGTGGAGACCAAGAAAAGCTAAAAAGAAGTCTAGATACATTCCTTAATTCCCTAAAGGAAGTTTGGCCGAATTGAACTATAAAAATCAGAAATTATCTCAAGGTATTTCGGCCAAGATTTCTAGGGAATTAAAAGAAAATTTTGTGATTGGTTGAACCACCTCATAGGGCTTGTGTGGCAAGCAAGCATTGGAGGAAATTATGTGGAGTTATCACATTGTTGCCGTGAGATTATTGAGGAAGCACACGGCTTGGAGAGCAAGGAGGCCGTCCCCTATATATACTCCCCTTTTCTCAACGTCAAAGTTCCTCTCCCAATCTTTACGTTTTTACACTTTAGAAAAATTCAGAAAAGTTCTTAGCATAGCCGTGAGTTCCTCCATCCTCTAGAGCAAGCTACGAGTTCAAGCAAGGCCAAGGGAGAAGAAGAATTGCCGTGAGCATCATCATCCACCACCATTCTTGAAGCTTGCTTTCGAGATTCAAGAGACCACAACGTTAATCATCCATCTTCATCCTCCATCCACGGTGTAATCCGATTCTCCTTTGTAACCTTTGCTTTGATTTCGTTGGTTTTGTTCTAGTTGACATATGTGTTTGAACGAATATTAATTTCTGGAATTTTTTTATGATTAAATGAAATTTTCAGATTCATATTATTGTTCTTCGAGAGTTGCTTAGGTGGGTTTGTTTAATTAAATTTGCGTTATAGATAACTTTTGTATTTTAATCTTATGTGGTTGCAAACACTTAGGGTTTCGATATGAATGGTGCTAGGTTTAAGAACATGAAATCGACTTTTCGTTTTGTGTAAACTTGAATCAAAGTAGTAAAGGTTTTGTACAAAGATCGAATTTAATTAAAGAGAATTGCAATTAGGTGGACTTTTCCATACTAAGTTGTACACTTGAGTTGATAGCCTTTCTCTATGTGTAATGCGTTAAACATGACATGATTGACTAGCTTTCTAGGGTTTGATTGCATGTTTGATAGGATTAATCTAGGTTCTTTCGCTTAGGTTAATTAGCATTGAAAAGTAAAAAAATGGGAATTCATTTGCTTTCGAATGTTTCACATGATCAACTCCTTTCTCATGACTTAGATGAACAATATTAGGGTTTGAATCAATTTTAATCATAAGTTTCGGTTTTGATCTTTGTTCTCTCATTCCATTTGTGTTTTTATGTTTTTGTGTTTTATTTGTTTTCTTTACTTAGTTTAATTTTTGAAAACCAAAACCAAAAATCCTCCCTAATTTCGTAAATAATGTTTATACTTGTGAATATCTTTGTGAATATTATACTTTGTTTTAATTTTAATTGTTTAATTGTTTGACAATGATAGGTGTACCCTCAATCCCCGGAATAGAACGATCCCTATTTGTTTATACTACTAACGATATTTTCAGGGTTAAATTATGCGCTTGCTCAAAGCGTGTCACAAGGATGAAGTGTGGAGCTCAAGGAATGTATCTGGACCTGTTTTCAACCTTTTTGTTTGTTGTAATCCCTTGAATTTCTCCAGGATAAGTTCAAAACGTCACTTTCTTGAATCCTCTTTTATTTTCATAGAAAATCATGTATTTATCCCCAAAAAATACTCATTTTACCTCCAAGACCCCTATAATATCTTGGGTTCTTCATTTTGCCAAAAATTTTCAAGTATTCTAGAATAATCTCAAGTTTTGAGTCATCTTGAAGTCACATGGTCTCCTAGTGCTCTCAGGTTTCCTAGCCTCATTAAGACTCCTAGTCAAACAAGGACTCTTCACATGAAATGTTCTTGAACCTTCTGGAATCTTTTTTTGCTTTCCTAGTTCAACTGAGACTCCTTGTGTCTTGCTTTTGTCATCTCCAACGTCTCACATCATTCTCATGTGTCTTTAAGCTCATTTCCTTGTCATTTTCTCTGATGTACCTAGAAAATAAAAACTAAATTAAAAATGATTAAGTAAAGAAAATAACTAAGCAAGATATAGAGAGTTAAATATTAAAACGTCACATTAAAATGCTCCTATCAACCACAAACCCGACAAGCTTTTGCAAACTTGTATGAGTAAACTCAAAAACCAGAAACAGAAACACATGCTTAAGTTCTCTCAACCTAACAGTCAATAAGCATATATCACAGCATCAACTATCAATTTCTCAAAATTCAATAGCATGCATCAACAAGTCCGCTCGTGACAAAATCTATATGCTCAAACGTCAAATCAACATTCAATTTCACGATCATAGTTCAAAACAAAACCACTTCAAGTAATGTTTGAAATAATTTTCACGCTCGAAATCGAATCACAAAATCACATAATCCATGATAAATCCACTCAAATGTACTTGAGCAAGCAACTCACGCAAACAACGATAAATCCACTCAATTCTACTTGAGGAAGCAACTCACGCATTGTTTTCTTTTCCAAAGCTCAACACCCTTTTCTCGAAAAAAAAACATGTGTCACTCCGTGACAAATCATATAATTGAAGTCTCAACAATTCAAATATGAAGTCAAAGTACCTCATGGACAATAAAAGAAAGACTACTCTCAAGACTCTCTTTTAAAACACGTACTCATGAGTCTCTGGTAACCCGTAGTTACCCTCATGAAGTACCATGGCAGACAGACTAGAACTCTAACTGATCGTAACCACTCGCCCGGCCAAAGATGTGGTTCCCGATAACATGCCTTTATCTCCATCTGTGACATCTGAACAGACCCATCTGGTCTTCAGACCCCGATCAACACAGATCAAAACATTTTAAAGAAGTCGCGCGGGACTTAAAAATGTTACACCGATTACGATCACCATCTGTGACCTAATCCCAGTCACCATCTGCGACTCAATCTCGATCACCATCTGTGACAAAGGTTAAAACATTAAGCGAGTCGCACTGGATCCAAAATGTTCCACAAATCTACTAAAAGATTTCCCAATCTTGCTCACTATTTGTGACAAGATTAAAACATTAAGCGAGTCACACTGGACCCAAAATGTTACACCAATCTCAATACTTTTCAAAATAATAGAAATCATCATTTCCAAAATATATTGTTTTCCGAAAAGTCATATCTCAAAACAATAACGTCAACAAAATCATGCATATTGTTTTCATCACATATCACAAGAACATATTGTTTGCCTCAAAATCGTCTCGGCCGAAATGAGGGCCAAGGGACTTGTGGTTGAATTGTCTTTCTGATATTGCGCGGGCGTGCCAACTCGCGGCCGAATGGCCGACTGAGGTTTAGATCTGATTTGCGCTTGTACCTGACTTCCTTCAAATGATTGTTGGCCGAGGAAGGAACCCTCTCGGCCGTTAGGTTCTGATGCCTCTGTTGCAAGGACTTCGGTTAGGCGTCAATCCTGACCGGGATCTTCTATCACATTCACTTCTTGGGTAAACTCAAAGGTTCGGGTGACAAGCGAGAAATCTATTGGGTGAAGGTACTCGCAAATCACGGTGAAGACGAAGATGAAGTGAACTCGGTTATCAAAACGTTGTGAGATGATATGTGTGTGAACAACAAATCGCATCGATCCAATCCGGACTGGCCGAAAGAAATCAACGGATGATAATTCTACGTTACGAACTACTCCTAAGTGCGAAAACTAAAGTGCATATAAAATAAATGAACAAGAAAGTGAGGTGCTTGAATGTAAAGTACTGAATTGAAATAAGAAACTAGAAATGAAAAAAAAAACAAGTTATAAAAGTTGAATCGAAGGCAAAGTACCTATGAGATAGTAAGAGAGAAGTTTGTGTAAAAGTTGTATATTGATTTGTTTGTGTGGTGCGGGACCTTTTACAATGAGTTACAATGTGCTATATATACAAATAAAAAAAAAACCCTAACTAACTTGTTCTCCAAGACGTGGAATCTGAGTAGGATTCCCCTTCCTTTTAGGGTTTATTCTTTCGTAAAACTCTGACTTGGCTGATATCTAAAATCTTCACAAATAAGATCACGGATTGACTTGAACTCCTTCCTTGTGAAGACTCTTCATCCGATATTATTGTCTAAACTTGGCCGAACATTAATTTTCATTTCGGCCCACATGAGTAACAACCCTTTTGAACCTGGATTAAACCGAACATATGGCCGCATGGTCCAACTTGTTGATTTTTGGGTCGTCCGTTGTTAAAACCTCAAACTAAGCTGGGTGACCGACCGACACTTTTTCCTCGGTTGTATGACTTCAACAACTATTTGTCTTGAACGGGTGTCAATTCATCCTCATTTCTTCTCAACATGGTCGTACACGTGAGTAGCTAAATTCAGGTCCAAACATTGCCCCCCAGTCTCGTAAGCTTTGGCTGTCAAACCAAGTGGTTATGAGACTTGAATAAAATGGAGTAAATTTTTTTTATTTTTTTATTCGGTTGGGCAACTCGAACTCTTGAAACTCTGCCATGACATGCAAAATTTGAAAGAGTTGGCCGATATATCCCAGGTTTGAAACGTGGTCAGATTGTCTGGGATAACAAAAATCACTCGGCCATGACATACTACTCGGTTCATGATTACTACTCGGCCAGGACTTTTTACTCGGTCATGTTCTACGGTACTCCAAATTTTGGCCGAGTTGGCACACTTCGTTGGACTTAACTTACTTGTCCAAACTTGGTCGTGACTCCATGAACTCAACCGTAGTACACCATTGATTGGAACACTTAAACTTGGTTGATCCATTTACTTGGTAAAACAGTCGGTCATGTTGGCTAAGACAAAAGAGCTCAACCAATACTTTAGACTCGGTTGAGACAACTTGGACGAAAAGTTCGACCGAAGTGAACCAATTTGAACAAAGCTGGTCGTCGACACCAAGGTTGGAGATTTCAAATATGTCAGCTGGGTTGTGGTCTACGTTGCATGATGGTTAAATATGACCAAGTTGACCAAAGTAACCCATAATGTTGATCACGGCTCCCCAGGCATGTGCATAATTATTCAACATAACATGATTATGCATTCAAATATATATATTCATGAATATAGCACATTGATCATGATTGCAACTATAATTATGGATGCAATCACGTGAGTAGCTAAATTATGGATGGTGTCACACTATAATTATTTAATATAATTACATGGACATGTGTGCCATCAGATTACCTGGGATGCGTGCCCGTTTGCTTGCATGAAACATTGAAAATTGGAGAAACCATTTTATCTTTAACTTGGCTTCTCATAACCCAAGAACCTCCCAGAGCCCTTTCCAATGCCCTTTTGAGCGCCGCAGCTGAGAACCACAGAAATTAATTAAATAGGTTCTGGGCACCGAGATCTATCTTCGACGCCGGCGCATTGAGGGTTTCAACTGAGTGTCGCCGCGTAGTTTGACGGTGACGAGCTGTGAGGTGGGTGCGAGTTACCAAATGGGCCGCGATCTGGGTTCGACTTTTCCGGTGGTCTCAAGAGCGTGGCTGACGGAGATGAGCGGCTAACTGGGCTGATCTAGCGAGGAAAAGTTGAAAATATTTTGGGAAGTAAGTTGTCCAAACTTTTCCACTCTTCCTTGTGTGTGATTCAGATGAGAACTAGCTTTATTTGCTGCTTCATGAGAATTGAAATGCATTTATGCTTCTCTGCTTCACGTTTTCCACAAGTCTGGGTGAACCATAACTCTTGCTTAATTTGTCTTGATGAAATCTTGGAGATTGACATAAGATGCTTGCATTTGATGAATAATTTGCCCCTGAAAGTTGTGCACTTTGAATCTGGCATTTAGCCCCCAGATTAATGGTTCATACTTTATTAATCAAGAGTTTGACAAGTCAAAGCTCTTTAATTATTGGTTAACACTTGCCGGCAACTTTCCAAAAATTGGAATGCTTTCTGTTATCTTCTTTGCAACATTGATCGCTGTATTGAGAGGCGGTCCAGTCATCAACTAAACTTAGGAATTAACTCTTGCATTATTGCTCTGCTTCTGCTTTCCCTTGAGATCAAAATGTACACCCACCAGGTTAGCTTTCTGATGATAAGACAGAAACATAGATCCTTGAGTCTTAATTTGAAATTTGAATAAACTTGCAGATTCTTGGTTTCTGTGTCGAACATAGATCGAAATCTGTCATGCACTGATTCTGTGACTTATTTGCAGGTTTGAGTGAACTCTACCGTTGCTAAACAAAACTTTTCATGGATGATACATCAGAAACTGAAACGGGGCTAGAGGACAGTGAAGCAACAAAAGCACAATTGAACGAATTCTCAACCAAGTTTGAAGCTGCTTTTAGTGCTTCTGTGGACAAACTTCAAAGCTCTGTGATATGTCGGTTGGCGAAGAACAAGGAACCGCGACGAGAGTGCATATTAGGACCACATTACAGCTTCGGTATGCCGCCGGCCATCAACGAGGTTCTAGAAAACTCATTGGTGGACACATCTTGCTTGACTGGAGGAGCTAGCTGGTCTAGTTGGAATACAAACTCCAAACAACCAGGGAGTTGGCCGAAATCTACACCCGAGTGGAAGAAATGGGTACCACGGATGGAGCACTTTTTCGGCCGCTCATGGAAAAAGTTTGGTATTTATGATAGCATTAAAATGTCTGAGCAAGAAATCTACATGGACCGGCCTCTTCTTGCTGATGCCTTGTGTTTTTGGTCATCTGCTACTAACACCATGAACCTGCCACTTCGGCCAATGAGTCCAACCTTGCTAGATATGGCCGCAATATTTGGTTTTCGGCCGAATGGAGAGGAGATATGTGCCTTAGCTGACCTTCTTTCCTCTTTTCATGCTAGCTTGAAACCCAAAGTGAACAAGGATGACAAGAAGGCCAAACAAAAAGCTGATGCCAAAGCAAGGAAGTTGCTTAACTATAGCACTTTCTACGCCGAACATGCAATTGCTGAAGATGTGTCCACGGTTGAGAGGCACAGCCCAAAACAACATGAGCACGCCTCTTTCCTTCTATATTGGTTATGCAAATATGTGTTTTGCACCAAGTCGAACAAGTGTTTGTTCGAGTTTGCTGGTATTGCGGAGGCCCTTAGCTTGGGTAAGTCTTTAGCCCTTGGTCCATTTGTCCTTGCCTATCTTTACCGTATTTTGCGTAATGTAGTGACCAACAATATGACACTGGATGTTGGAGGGCCATTATGGATGTTTCAGGTATGGGTGCAAACTTACTTTCGTCAGCTTCGACCAAGTCATCCTTTTGATTCCGCTGTGATTCTCAGCCGCCAGATCATCTCTCTTGGTCCTCATGCCCATTCAGTAGCAGAGTGCTTTGCTTTCTTCCTTTCGAGAAAGAGCATGAACAAGGAAGAATTTGGCATATGCTATAGCCGAGATTATCCTTCTTGTCTTACATTAAACATAACGAAGCCATGGGAGAGGTCTTTGGACTTGTCAGTACTTCTACCTTGGGGGAGCATTCTGATTTCTCGAGACATAAACTATGGTCTCAAGGGTACACTGGGTCGGCCAGGGGTTAAGGTTTATCTTCCAAACTTTGTTGCGCGTCAGCTTGGCTTCATACAAAGTTGTCCAGCCTTCTTTCTAATGTCCCAGAATCGTTTTTCTTCATGGAGAGGTGGGTTTACAGACGCTGCGCATTGTTCAGCCGTCACTCTTTATTATCAGACTCAGTTTGGCAAGTTTGAGAGATCTGGCCTGAGTGCCCGCGAACCTGATCATAGAGCAACTCCTACTTTCCAAGCTTGGTGGTCAATATTTATCAAGAAGAAACTTGGAGAGGACTTGCGGATAACCGAGCGTAGTGCCTTGTATAGATTCCCGGGCTTGTTCACCAACAAAGGTGAGTAATCTCAACCAGACAACTTCCTTTGATCTCAAATACATTTCTAACGTTATGCTTTGTGTGTTCTAGGCAATGGCAAAAAGAAAGCACCGGTTGCCAAGTCAAAATCCAAAGAAATGTCCAAGGGAGGTAAACCCCAACTCATTGTCCGACAAACGCTAATCTCTTTAATTGCTAAGAAATTCGAAATTTTGCTATCTTTCAGAGCAAACCTCAAAGAAACGAGGATCAAAGTCGGGAAGATCTTTGCCTACCAAGAAGGTAAAGAAGTCACCTGACGTGGTGGAGAGTTCGGTCACAAATCCGGCCGACATTATGATTACTGAAGACATAATTTTTGAGGGTGATATGGATAATAGCCAAAATGCTCTAGCTGAAAATCACATCATGTCTGGAGCTGAGGATGAGGCCGAAACTACTGATGCCTCAACCAACAACACGAGCTCGGCGGACAGCGAAGGTTCGCCTGATGAAGCACAGTCAGAAGACTTTGAACATGAGGTAGGTTCTTGATTTAAAGTTGTGTGTTTCTCTCATCTTGGTTTTATGAATTGTGCTTGGCTAAATGACTCTCTTAATCTTGACAGGGAGATGGCCGTATTGATCACTCTTTGCCTCATCCTGAGAGTTCCATGGTCGAGATTGACATGGATGTAAGCCTCTTGTGTTCCCTTGTTGGACGATTTTATTTCTTGCTTGTCGGCGATTATTGATTCTTCTCTTTTGCAGGACTTGGGTGAGAGCCAGCTTCCTAATATCGACCAACAACTCGCAAACTCAGCCAACCTTGCTAAGGATGCGAAAGACATCGATGTACTTGGCCGAGAGGCATTGCTTAACCACCATATACCTGTCCAGGTAAGATATTTCAATCCCGCCTTGTGTTTATCGCTCTCATACTCTAGAAACAACTTGAACCTTTATTGTTTGTGCAGGTACGAGAATCTCGAAGCAGTTCAACCTTGGAGTTGGCTCTTCTCAACCCAACTGAACCAACTCCCTCTATGTTCGGAATGCTTACCTCTCCTCCTACTGAAGGGATACCTCGAAGTGATCAAGCTATCATTTGCGCCTCATTGTCGGCTGAGCTTGTGGTGAGTGACTCAAAAACTTCAGGTTTTGTTCCCCCTAACTGAATTAAATCAATCTCGTTTTTTTTAGGACCAAACAACAGGTGATCCTGGTTTGGAGTTACTTCAGTTTCTCGATACGCTAGACAACAACGCGAGCCCGGTAGAGGAAAAACTTGAAACAAACGAAACCAAGAAGGCACTTGAATCGGTCAGACAGTTTTTGGGTTGTGATACGAGATCAGTAACCGAGACTAGTTTCCTCACCTTCAAGGAGGCGGTTGAAGTACTTATTTCAGCCAACCACTTATCTCAGGTAGAAGCTTATGAAGTTCATGCTCGTTTGGCTGTCGTGAATTTTAGTCTCTCTCCTTATCTAGAGGCCCAAAAGAGTTTGAAGCTGGTGAAAAGTTGAAAAGTGAATATGAAGACATTCGCCAGTCTACCGATCTTGGCCAACTCCACAAGTTGAAGACTTCTTTGGACAAGGGAAGGCAAAAAGTGCTTGATTTGAAAAAGCAGCTGACCGAAGCTGAAGAAGAAGTCAAAGCCACTTTGGCCACCATCTGAACCATTGTTCCCCGACAAGATCTTAGCAGGTATAGCTCGATTTTGTCATTGGTCAAGTCATATAACAAAAGAAGAGATATCCTGAAGCGAAAAGTCGATGAAGGTATGCAAGACTTGAAAAATGTTAAGGAAGTTCTTCTCTACCCTCTGACATGTAGTTATAGTGGGATTCTATATTCAGCTCGGCTTTTATTTTGGACATGGCTCTAGGATCATAACCCAGCCAGCTGTCTTAATTTTGTAGAGTCTAACAGACCTTATTTGTAGGACTCAACTCTAATTTTGCGTATGTGATCGGTTGATCATCCGGCCTTTATTTTGTCAATTGATTCGGCCTCTCTTGAATTCAAATACTTCGGCCGAGTTGTGGCTTGTCTTGCACATTATTTTGAGCCCAGCCAAATCAACTCTTAGGCTTGGCTGAGTCTTGTTCACCTTGGCCGAAATTACCTTAGTCATCTCGGCCGACTTGTTTAACTTGGCCAAATGAATTACTTGACTTTGGACAAAAAATTTAGTTGATTCGGCTGACACTTCATGTTTGATTTTTGGCTGACAGAAATAAAAGTAAATTCTGACAGTGTACATAAAGGGATGACAAAAGATATTTAAACGTTGTTTATGTAAAAACATACAACATAACATAGGCGGCCGAGTTACAAGCCCAATACTCGGCCGATGTTTCCCTAGATGGTACATTACAATTCTTGATCTATCATTTCCCAAGTAGTGGGGTAGTATTTCTTAAGGAATTGCTCGTTGATGGGCATTGCATGCAACTCTCCATATTGGTCCCTTAATTGATACACACCTTTTCCTAGCACTTGATCGATAATAAACGGGCCTTCCCACCTTGGCGACCATTTTCCGAAACGTCTATCTTTAGTTCCGATAGGCAAAACGGCTTTCCAAACCAAATCTTCCTCAGCAAATGACTTAGACTTAACTCTCTTGTTGTATGCACGAGCCACAGCCTTTTTTTGTGCTTCTATTCGATTGTAAGCGTCCATTCGTTCTTAGTCAAGTTCTTCAAGTTCCTGAATCATTGCCTGAGTGTAGTCGTCAGCCACCATTTCATTTTGAGCAGCGAATCTAAGTGATTTCAATTTCACCTCAACAGGTAACATAGCATCGTGCCCATAAGTTAGCGCAAAAGGCGTTGTCCCTGTGGCTGTACGTTTGGACGTCCGAAAGGCCCACAATGTCTCGGATAGTAGATTGTGCCAATCCCTGGGATTATCTTGAACCATCTTCTTGAGTATATTTATAATGCCTTTATTGCTGGCTTCGGCCTGACCATTTGCTTGGGCATAGTAAGGTGTCGAGTGAGTTAACTTGATACCTAGACTATCTGTGAGTTCATGCATTGCTTCGGCTATGAAAACAGAACCCCTGTCTGCCGTTATGGTTTCAGGTATCCCAAACCTGTGTACAATGTTTTCCTCTACAAACTTGATCACTGTCTGACTTGAAATAGTAACATATGGTTTGGCCTCTACCCATTTAGTGAAATAATCAGTGGCGACCAAAATCCATACATGTTGTTTTGATGATGGTGGTCTAATACTCCCTATAATGTCCATGGTCCAACCTCGAAACGGCCATAGCTTAACAATTGGATGGAGGACGTCGGCCGGAACTCTTTGGACAGGTGCATGAATTTGACATTTCTTGCAGCTCTTTGCGAATTCAATGCAATCCTTTAGAATTGTCGGCCAGTAGAAACCGTGTCTTCGAATTAACCACCTCATTTTGATTCCGGCTTGGTGTGCACCACATATCCCCTCATGGACATCTCTCATTACTTACAAAGTTTCTTGCCCCCCTATACAAAGAAGGAGTAGATCATCAGAGCTTTTGCGGTAGACTGCTTCTTTGTATATAACGAATTGTCCAGCCAAGTATCGAGTCTTCCGATCATGATTACCTTGAGGATTTTTGTGGAACTTGATGATGGGGAGTCTCCAATCATCTGGCTCGATGTCGATAACAAAAGCATCCTCTGAGACTCCTCTCTCTTCTAAAGTTGGGAGGGTACGTTTGGCAATCTTGATGACTCGGGAATCGTCTCCTTCGGGGATCCGTAACCCCGAGGCTAATTGGGCCATCTCATTGGCCTCCATGTTCTGTCCCCTTGGGAGGTGGGCGAAAGAGATTCGGTCGAAAGTGTTGGCGAGCTGGTCGGCTAAAGCGTGATAGGATAAAAGTCCCCAGCTTGTGCATTTAAACTCCTTATTCATTTGGTTAACGACCAGTTGAGAATCCCCGAACACCAGAACTCGCCGTGCTCCCATCTCTTGGAGAATTTCCAAACCAACAATAAGAGCCTCATATTCTGCTTGATTGTTTGTGCATGTAAAGTCTAATTGAAAGGCGAATTGGAACTTTTGTCCTTCAGGCGTTTCAACGACAACACCAGCTCCGGCTGAAAATTCAGTACTAGACCCATCAAAATACATGGTCCAGTGGTTATTGGTCATGGAAGCCACATATATGATCTCAATATCAACCTCCTCGGCTCCCTCAAACTCGGTCGAAGGGTGATGAACAAGAAAATCGGCCAATGCTTGGCCCTTGACTGACTTTTGAGACACATATTGAAACGTGAACTCAGACAATGCCATCACTAGGCCAAAAAAGCGATCAGACAACGGACCAAATTTGTTGTGTGATTTGGACGATCTCCGTTGTGTATCGGAGCGTTGTGTGATGAAAAATGACACAACGGTGGAAACCCGTTGTGTGAATCACAAACAGTCAACACTTATTTGGTTAAAACTGTTGTGCCTTCTCTCGGCAGATGGCAGCCATAGTTGCCGCGCAGTCATGCTGCACATGTCATTGGCATAATTCACACAACGATGTTTGTCTCCGAGCCGTTGTATGAAAGGCGAATCAGACAACAGCATTTTATTTTATCTGTTGTATGAGTTATCATCACACTTCAGTTTTGGAAATTTTATTGTTGTGTGTTAGTTTTAGATAACGTATTCTAGTTATTACAGTTGTGTGATTGTAAATCAGACAACGTATGTTTGTTAGAGCTGTTGCATGTTATATAAGGATTCATTGTGTGAACATCCAAATTATTACTTCAGACAACATTATTAACATTAGAAATTCTGTTGTGTGATAATCGTCTTTTCTCGATTTTGTGCATTGATAATAATGCTTCATTTTACCTAATGAACAGTGACTAATTGTAAAGAAAAGACACTAGAATCCATGAAATGATCAGTAATCCAACTCATACTATTTGAAGAAAAGCATTCAAACTTTAAAAGGGAGGATTTCCCAATCATCCAAGCCAACATTGAAAGAAGAAAAGCATTCAAATGCATGCCCATCTACTTGGGACATCAAAAGCTGATACAAATACAAACTATTTGTTACAAAACATGCCACACAGTGCATGAATATTGTACCAGCAGAGAAGCACAAAAATGATGTTTTGCTTCAGCAACCTACTTCAGCAACCTACTTCCTCTTATGCTTTCCTTTAACTCCTACACATACGCCTTCACGACAAACTTTGCCCATTCATTTCGCATCATATCTATGTCTGCTTGGGTATATTGACTGTTGCCTCTCCTCTCCCACTGAATCAATTTATTATATGAAAGTGAGGCATGAACATAAAAGAGTCAATATAAACCAAGTTAAAGTTATCGACTACATTTATAAACTACACTTGTACCTTTCTTGGAAACAATGTCAAGTCTTTATCCTCAATGATGTCTCTCATGTAACGCATGACAAAGTACCCGCACTCCTTGTTACTGGGTTGGGGAGGAATACCCTAAAAACAAAGTATGTGTAAACAAGTCAAAAAATGAGCCAAATCCAGTATTTTCAAGACAAAAATATACTAATTAGGTGAAACTTACTGCCAAATTTTTCCACAAGACTGAACTCCGACCTTTCTTCTGCCTTTCAGCATTGAACATAGCTATTGCACTATACCAGAACAAGAAAATAAAGATTTGAGAAAAACTAAAGAAGGCAACAATTATTTTTAAATATATCTAATGATCTCAATATGTATGATGAATACAAGTGACTTACGATTCCACAATCTTCATCCAATCTCCGGTGGGCAAGCGTCTTTTAAGAGGATCCATAAAATAGGCAATGCTTTGGTCCGGATCAATAATTGTCAACACCCAGTGATCACTACATGCATAAAGTATATATGTTCAACAAAGCTAAAATTAATTGCAAAGAATAAACAAAAACAAAACCTTCATGGACTTACCCCGAGTTGAATGGCAACATGAACATCTGTCCAGGTTTTGCAGTTACAAGCCTATCTCTAATGTGTTTGGCCCTAACAGTTCCAGTTCCAGACCCTTTTGCACCAATTAGTGAAGGATCAACAAATGCAACCATGTCCACCATTTTATAAGCAACCATCTGCTCATAGAGGTACCTAAGCATCAACCATTTACACCAAACAAATTACTTTCAGCAAACAAAAATTCAGCAACCATATTTCCAATGATCAAGTGAATGTTTAATTTCTACCTTTGGTATACAACAATACAAGTTCCAGAAACTTCCCTCATGCTTGCAAGTCGTCGAACATCTGATCCCATTATAAAGGTCTTGCGAGAAAATCCAAAGACTTCAGGTTCTATGTGGAAGCTGATGGTACGTCCATCTCTGAATTTGTCCTCACCCCATTGGCATAACATCTTCAATGATTCTGGTAATTTAGATGCCATTGATGCCAAGCTAAATTGAACCTCTGATTCTTGTTCCTCTGTCTCCTTCTTTTTCCTCTTCTTCTCAGCTTTATCCAAGACAGGTTTCTAGAACAAAAATAAATGCAAGGTATATGTTATATATCTGATCTAAAATTAAGCAAATTTATTTTAATAAGTGAATGTAATCTTAGTAGCTTAAATTATACTAACTTCTTACCTTCACAAGTGACCTTATGATTAGGTCTTTAGGCCATGCTACCCAACTCCCCATAGCTTGCTTTACAGTTTCAATTTCATCTTTAACAGGGAATGGGACCTTTGCTTTTTCCTCAACCGCCTCATAGATGGAAACATGCATATTGCCATCGCCGAGTGGAGCACCATGAATAACTTGGGAGCTATCATGACACTCCATAACAGTGGCATAGGCAACAATATGGTCAACAGAACCTAATGCCAACTTGCATTTAATCTCAGCACTAGGTGACTGAAAAGAAGAAAAAACAATATTAGACTTGGTGCCTATATATCTTTGAATTTATAACAGATCCTAACCTAATGAAACAATCACGATATCAATCCTACCATTATTGCTGTAAAGTGGAACTAACTTACCTTTTTTGAAGCAGAAATCAATGTCAAATCCACATATTCTGCTCCATCCTCATCCTCTGGCTCCTTACATACAACATTGTCTTCCAAAGTCTCTTTGACAGTCTCTCTCACATGCTTATCCAATGCAGACTTGACAACTACTTTCTCAACCATGTTTGTAAACTCAGTAGGGTCCTTGGAGCATGGAGATACATCCAAAAGGCCTTCCTTCACCACCTTTGATCCCTTCCTTGTACATTGCATGGTCTTTTGTTCAATAAGATCTAAAGCTCCTCTCACTGCCTTGAAACCAACACGGTCCACGTAATCTTCTTCCACCGGTTTTGGTACTTGTTCTTGAGCAGCCTCATGTATTGTGCGTGAACAACTTCCTTCACCAGAAACATATGTATTATTAGGTGTAGCACAATTCCCAGCTTCTTTTTCACCTATCTTTGATTCTATTTCTGCAAACTTTGCCACCCAAAATGCCCGCTCCTCTGCAATAATCCTTTCCTTTGCATCCTCGATAATCTTTTCCCTTGCCTCCTCTACTATCTTTTGTTTCTCTTCCAACAGTATTTTTTGCACACTAACTCTAACTGTTGCTTCTAAACTCTCCTTTCTCCGTTTAGGCATATGGAAGTAGGAAGAAGGAGTGATATGACCTCCCACTCCACGCACCCTTCCCCCATGTTCAGGAGTCTCCAATG
Organism: Rosa rugosa; assembly: GCF_958449725.1. Lineage (NCBI taxonomy): Eukaryota > Viridiplantae > Streptophyta > Magnoliopsida > Rosales > Rosaceae > Rosa > Rosa rugosa. The sequence continues at coordinate 25,432,979 of NC_084822.1, forward strand.
CTAATGTCAAGACATCGTCACTTCCCTCGATAGATAGGTCTCCATCAGCAACTCTTTTCTTCAATGATTCCTGACATATTTATAGTACAAGTATTAGTGTTCTACCTACGCAAACTGCATACACATACTTTGGTTATTTATACTTACTATTTTGAGAGCAGTTTTTTTGGTCCCTTCATCTTTGAAACTGCCATCCTTGGACTGCCGTCCCTTGATCCAGAGTGTGGCCCTATCAACTTCTTCATCACCCATCTCCTCAGCCTACAACAAAAACTACTTAATCAGCCAACTTTCTTATGGTAAAAACTACACACAAGTAGTTTAAAAAACAAGTTTTTACTAACCAGATCTGCCTCTAACCCTGCATATCCCTACGGGACAGTCTATGAGGGTATTTATTTTTTTTGCGTCTTTCTTGTTGCGCAGCACGCTTTTCCTGCAAAAACCGGTACTCATTTAATAACTTTTTCATATTTACAAATGCAAGATAGGAATACAACTAAATTAAACAACAGTGATCTGTTGCTTTCATACCAAGAATGCGGGCGTTGTCCTCGATTTGACAAAAGCTGTCCAGTGATCTGCATTTATGAAAGGATAATCATCTGGAGGATACTTCAACGCCTCAGGGTCATTCAGATAGGGAATAATATAGTTTGAAGTTAGTCGAGACTTGAATTCCCTCCACTTGCTTGCAGCAGAGTCCATTACCATCTTCTTATTTTCAGGACCAAGCACAAATGGAATCTGTTAACATTATTTCAAGGCTAAGCATCAGTAATAAACTTCATTTACTAACAAAATTGAATAGTTATATAAACTCATCGGTTTTGTACCTGAACACGTGACCAGATCTTGCCCTTCTCATCGGTTGTTGCTTGTTTCCATGTTTCTCTTATTATTGGCACCTTCCTTCGTGCCAATACGCCTATATAGGACTGCAACTCCTTAGCCACCTTCCCACAAGGTGTACCTTTTCTGTTAAACAGAACCATCTTCTTTTGTCTACGACTCTTGCGGCTTGTAATGCGTGACATAGTAACCGCATGCCGTTTCAGCAGCTTGAGACCTCCGGTTGATTCAATTTCTGCATTTTTAGAACTCCCCTTCTTCTTCATATGAGATGCATCAGAAAATGTTGTTGATGTGGAAGTCTTGGAAGACTTTGTCTTCTTATGCTTGTGTCGCTTTTCCTTGGACTTTGACTTCTTCGCTACACTTGCAGATTTTGATGAGGCCATTATCTACACACACACAAGGCACATTAGACTTCAATACTTTCAGAAGTAGTATATCGAAACAAATAATAAAACTATGGAATTGCAGGACAAATAAGTAGCACAAGCCATCAATAAACAGTAGGATAAATACAAATTTAGTTTGCTTGAATATGTTAAAAGGACACAATAACTCAGAATTCCAAAGTACCAGAAACCAAGAAAAAAAAAATTAAACAAAAACCAAAGCAAATACAGATAAATGAAACTGTTCTATTCTCCATCAACTAATATATCCTCGTCTCCTACACGCATGTAACCCACTGGCTCCTCATCGATCAAGTCATCCAGTGAATGGATAGATGGCATTGTACTTGCGATTGGAGGGTGGGAAATAACGGTGTCCCCAAGCTCATCAACCTGAACAGAATCGATGTAATCTTTCTTTGGGGGACTTAATACGACTGACCACCTATGATCTATAGGGTCTTGAACATAAAAGACCTGCTCCACACATTTTCCCAAGACAAAAGTGTCTTTTACATGACCTTTCCTATTTAAATTCACCAAAGTGAACCCAAGATCATCTACTCGAACACCCTTCTCATTCTCTACCCAATCACACTTAAAGATCGGAACCCTAAAATGATCATAGTCAAGCTCCCATATTTCAGCAATAACCCCATAGAAGCTCATGTCTTCAATAACCACATTTTTATACTTAGCACTAGCTACTTGAGGTGTCTTAGCAACCAAGTAAACCCCACTACTTTGTGTAGTACGAAGATCATCGCGCATCTTTGTGTTATATTGCACTCCCCCTATTCTATAACCGCTAAACTTTGGTACTTCATTCCCTGGTTTATCTGCTAGCCACCTCACGATGTCAGGGATATCAGCACCAGGTTCATTAAGTTGAAAAGCAACCTGCAAAATAAATAAAATGTTTAAAACAAGCTATTCACAATCACTAAACACACAATTCTCTACTATGTAAACTTCAATTAAACTGAAACTACTTACCCTTTCCTTCACCCAATCAGCAAAAGTCTGGTTTTGTTTATCGACCAGCCACTTTTCATTTTTTTTGTACTTTGGAAACTCCCTTTTCAAATACTCCTTGTGTTCCCTACACACAAAATCAGTGATTATTAATAGGAAAACCAATAGAAGCAGAAAATACGCAAAACTGTAAATAAAGGGGTAGTGACTTACACAAAATAGCTTCTGAATTCATCGGTGTTTTGAAGCACACACAAATGAGCTTGGTCAAAATCCTTGCCGAAAACCGACACAACAGTAGCACCTGAGGTGGGTTTGTCATCTGTGATGGGGGCCTCTGGAATGCCAACAGTCTTGTCGTCGAAGAAAAGTTCAGCTAGAAACTCAACCGCTTCTTCAGCAATATAACATTTAGCAATGCACCCTTCCGGAAGACGTCTATTTCTCACGTATCCTTTGCACACCTTCATATATCTTTCGAAAGGATACATCCACCGAAAACAAACCGGTCCACATAATTCAACTTCTCTAACCAAATGGACCGTTAAATGTATCATTATGTCAAAGAATGAAGGGGGAAAATACTTCTCAAGCTCACATAAAGTTTCTACCAGATCACTTTGGATTTTTGGCAGCCTTAAAGCATCTATGGTTTTACTACAGATTTCATTGAAAAACATGCAAAGCCTGATTATAGCAACTCTAACAGGTTTTTCCAGCACACCTCGGATTGCAACAGGGAGTAATTGTTGCATTAAGGCATGACAATCATGGGATTTAAGCCCAGTCAGCCTTAAATCCTCCATCGAAACAAGACTGGAAATGTTTGATGAATAATCTTCGGGAACCTTCATGCCATTAAAACAGCCACACATACATTTTTTCTCATCTACTGTTAGGTTCCAGCTTGCCAATGGCAACCGCTTCTTTTTCGGACCATCTAGATTAGGCTGCAATCCTAATCTTATACCCAATTCCAACAAATCTAACCGAGTCTTCAGTCCATCCTTTGTTTTTCCGGGAATGTTCAACAACGTCCCTATTAGACTATCACACACATTTTTTTCAATGTGCATGACATCAAGGCAGTGCCTAACAGGGAGATATTTCCAATATTCAAGCTGAAAAAATATCGACTTCTTCTTCCAACAAGGCCTTGTTTGATCTTCAGCACCCTTGTAAGGAGGAGGAGGATATTTCTTCCCGTAAGGCCATTGTGGAACTTCTTCTTCCAACCTTCTCAACAGTTCCTCTCCGGTCAACGGAACCGGAGCTGGTGAATGTTCTGGACGGTTATTGAAAGCAGCCCTTTGCTTTCTATAGGGATGGTGTCTCCCTAAAAACCGTCGATGAATGGTGTAGGCCATCTTTCCTCCGTGAACCAACCTTGTCGGTTCTGTTTTATCAAGACAAATAGGACATGCATTGTAGCCTTTAACTATACTCCCTGAAAGGTTACCATATGCTGGAAAGTCATTGATTGTCCAGAATAGTAAAGCCTTAAGAGTAAAAGTTTCATTCCTAATAGCATCATAAACTCCACTCACTCCTTCCCACAATAACTTCAAATCATCTATTAACGGTTCAAGGTAAACGTCAATATCATTTCCCGGTTGTTTAGGCCCTGATATCAATAAGGTAAGCATCATGTGTTTTCTTTTCATTACCAGCCATGGAGGCAGATTGTAGGTTACCAAAATTACGGGCCAACAACTGTACTTGCTGCTCAAAGAACTATGGGGATTGAATCCATCTGACGACAATGCAAGTCGTAGGTTTCGTGGTTCATTACCAAAGGCTGGCCATTTTTCATCTACTAACTTCCAAGAAGCTGAATCTGCAGGATGACGAATTAAGCCATCCTTGTTTCTCTCGGCAGCATGCCAAATTAAATTCTTTGATGTTTCAATTGATTGAAACATTCTTTTGAACCTGGGAATAGGAGGAAAGTACCACAACACTTTTGCAGGCACTCCCTCTTTTTCTTGACCGTTTTTGCAAACTTTCCATCTGGAAAGACCACATGTAGGACAGACAATGTCATCGGAAAACTGTTTTCTATAGAGAATACAGTCATTAGGGCAGACATGTATTTTGGTGTAATCCATTCCTAATGCACTCAAAGTCTTCTTTGCTTCGTAGACAGAGGATGGTATCTCATTTCCTACGGGAAGATATTCAGAAAAAGCAATCAGCCAGTCCGAGTAAGCCGCGTCACTCATACCATGCTTTGCTTTCAAGTTGTAGAGCCTCACAAGCACATTCATCTTGGTGTGCCTAGTGCAACCAGGGAACAAGGGTTTGTTGGCATCATCAACAAACTTCCTGAACTCATTACACTCACTTGAAAGCTGCTCATCCTCATCACCTTCCAAGTCCACATCACTATCCAATTGTACTTCATAATCTGCCCCCATGTTGCCCTGAACAGTGTCAGACTCACTAGACTCTGTTTCATCAATGCTTTCACTATCCGTATCTGATCCTAACTCTACTACAACCTCCCCATGTTCTGTCCATTTCTCATATCCCGTGTCAATCCCATTTACAAACAAATGATCCCTTATCACTTTAGCAGAAAAATCTTTCACATTTCCACAGTTTGTGCAAGGACAACAAATACGATTAGGGTCTCTAGCATTTCTCAAAGCAAACTCACAAAACTCTGCCACCCCTAACTTATATTCATAAGACCTCCTATCAGCATGCATCCATGACCTATTCATCTACATTAAAATAAAAACACAAACCAAAACTAAGTCATCTATCAACAAAACCCCAATGACATATCCTACATGCATTCATTCAGTTCCATAATCCTAACAAAAACAGAAAAAGCTGCTCAATTTGAGAAACAGAAACCAATCAAAACATACTTTAATCAAAACCCCTTTTCAAAAAAAAAAAAAAAAAAAAAAAAAAACAGAAACCAACCAAAACATACTTTAATATGAGTCAAAGAGAAACACTTTATATCACAATCCTGTTCTCCTTAATTAATCAGTAATAGTATATCCCCACTCCCCCAACTGATCGATTATCCCATGCAAGCTTAATAGCTTATACAAACGAGTTCTTTGGAAAACACCATATTGAAAATCAAAGCAACTACTTGATGCATAAAACCATCACAGCACAGAACATTAATGCATTCCAGCTTCAACAAATATAACTCATAATATCAGCAAATGCATTCCAGCTTCAACTAATGCATTCAACAAAACAAAGGCAAAGAATATCAGTCAAGCAACACTCACCAGTCAAGCTAGCTCCTTCCAACTCCAGCAATAGCAGCACAACCAGCAATAGTAGCACTCCAACAAGAAAACTCTATCTAACGTATTACGGCGCCCCGCAGCTCCCTATTTAAAAAAATCATTCTAAAAAGGTATAAGTTTCAACCTCTTTCTGAAACACTCCCATAAACAACAACATGAGTGGGAATTAGTTACAAGTTACAAACATTCCAGAAAACATACAGATTTTCCTCTTCTTAATATTGATGTAATAAATTGCTCAAGAGTGAAAATTCTAGGCTGCATGCAAATGATGATACTAAGAAAACAATCGATTTTCTTTTCATTGATATAAAATATTTCTAGCAATATTATAAAATATGAGAAATATTTTCAAACATGAAAGAAGAATATTATCAAGAAAGGCAAGCAAGTTCAGAAAAAGAAGCAAAGGTGTATATATGCTTTTTGTTTTCTTTCTCTATGACACTATCCAACTTCATGGAATCAACCTTACATGCATTGCTGTGCAAACAATTTCAACTATTATTACAAAATCTACATATAACAGAAGCACATGCCTTTTTCTTCTCAGAGACCCATTTTGTAGAAGTTCAGCCCCAGTTCTTCTTCTAAAAGATGCGGCTCCAGTTCTTCTTCTCACCTTCTGAACAACTGATGAAATCAATTCTCAAACAAAATATTCAATAACTCAGAGAAATCTCAATATATAAACTACAAATAACCTTAACTGAAGAAGCCGAAAACAAACATACTAAACAAAGACAAAGAATAGATGAGAAAGTTTAACTCACCAAATCGATTACTACGAGAAAGCCCTAAATCGAGTTGCCCAGAAATCCCCAAAATGAAGAACCCTAATCGAAACCCCCTTTTCCTCCACCTTCTTCCCAATCGGAACTGAGTCGAACTCTAATCAAACTGAGAAGAATCGAACCCAAATCGAACCCCAATCCATGATGTAGAATCAGACCGTCCAAAATCGAACTGAGGAGAGGCTGCGGGCTGCTGATGATGGTGTTTTGATCAGAGAATACAGTGGTGAATCGAAAATGGTGAGAGATACGGTGGTGGTTCGGGGCTGGTGAGAGGTTGTGTGTGTTTTGAGTTTTTGGTTTTTGGTTGAAGTTATTTTGTCTAAGTGTGAGAAAACGGCCGGTGGTGTGTATGTTATTAGTTTGTTGAAGTCAAACCCTAGTCAATTTGTCACTCCAACACTCTTTTAATTTTTTTATTAATGCATCAGACAACAAACACATCCCCTTCTTTTGTCTGATTGTGTACAACTTAAATTTCAGCTTAGGCTCCAAGGAGGGAAAGTTCCCGCGCTATGTGCAATAGTATTGGGGCTAGGATAAACATGTTTCATTCAGACAACACAAATAAAGTTTTTATGTTGTAGGATTCTCAAATCATGACATATATGTTTTCCAAAATTGTAGGTTCTGAGGGAGAATGAGTAGCATTTGGAGGCACATCCCAAATTGCCAATAATATCTAATTTAATCATACAACAGAAAGTCAAAAGCTGTTGTATGATAATTTGCAAGCTACTATCACACAACAGGTATAACTATGATGTTGTACAATGTAGTAGATATTTGGACCCAAATTTGTGTTAGGCTAGGAGGGAAATCTGCCACTCTTTTTTTTATCATTCACACAACAAAATATTCTTATCAGTGTTGTGCAATCACCTTCTCCATAAAAACACCAAAAATTTTATGGCCTTTTACAACGTATGGTTCTTAATCATGTTGTGTGATTGACTTTCCATCATCACACAACATCTTTTTTTTTTTCGTTGTGTAAAAAGTGTTGTATATTGAGGTTATTGGCCTAGTGACGGATGATAATTCTACGTTACGAACTACTCCTAAGTGCGAAAACTATAGTGCATATAAAATAAATGAACAAGAAAGTGAGGTGCTTGAATGTAAAGTACTGAATTGAAATAAGAAACTAGAAATAAAAAAAAAACAAGTTATAAAAGTTGAATCGAAGGCAAAGTACCTATGAGATAGTAAGAGAGAAGTTTGTGTAAAAGTTGTATATTGATTTGTTTGTGTGGTGCGGGACCTTTTACAATGAGTTACAATGTGCTATATATACAAATAAAAAAAAAAAAACTCTAGCTAACTTGTTCTCCAAGACGTGGAATCTGAGTAGGATTCCCCTTCCTTTTAGGGTTTATTCTTTCGTAAAACTCTGACTTGGCTGATATCTAAAATCTTCACAAATAAGATCACGGATTGACTTGAACTCCTTCCTTGTGAAGACTCTTCATCCGATATTATTGTCTAAACTTGGCCGAACATTAATTTTCATTTCGGCCCACATGAGTAACAACCCTTTTGAACCTGGATTAAACCGAACATATGGCCGCATGGTCCAACTTGTTGATTTTTGGGTCGTCCGTTGCTAAAACCTCAAACCAAGCTGGGTGACCGACCGACACTTTTTCCTCGGTTGTATGACTTCAACAACTATTTGTCTTGAACGGGTGTCAATTCATCCTCATTTCTTCTCAACATGGTCGTACACATGAGTAGCTAAATTCAGGTCCAAACACATATATATATTTCACGTAAATATATATACATGTTCATCATGAAGAGTATAGCAACTTTCATACCTGGAGCTAAGCCTAAGTCAGTCTAGATCGTCCTAGATCACGCTTGCAAGATTGATCAATCTCTGCCGTCTGATCAAGCTCCAGATTCGTTGTGCACCGCTGATTTTCAAACCTTGATCTTTCACTCCACATGCAAAATCGTCCTTCAAGGCGGGTATGGGGATGATCAAGAGGAGGAGGAGGAGATTCCAAAACTGAGAAGGATCGGCCGAGGAGTCGCCGGAATCTGGAAGAACCGGTCGGATCTCGAACGGCTTGGCTTTGGGCGCTCCGATCTCTACTTTCCAGTGAACCACCGTGCAAACTACCACCACAGGGCGATGCGCGAGGCTGGTTTGAGTCGATCTTGGCTTGTCTCGTCGCCAGAAGTGGTTGGAGGAGAGAGAACGAGTCGGGTCGGGTCGGCCAAAACCTGTTGGGTCTGGGCTGCGCAGAGGAGAGAGAACGGAGAGAATTAGGGGTGGAAAATGGAAAAAAAATTCTGGGATTTATGAAAAAATCCGGAATTTTCTAATATTTATAGAAATTTCCCAAATTTTCAAACGCACATAACTTTCTCATACGAACTCCGATTTCTACGTTCTACATGTCCACGAAATTGTATCGACGTGCTCTACAGCTTTCATGAAGGAAGTTTTCAGAGAAACCCTACGTATAAAAAGTCAACCTTTGCGCCCTCCCTAAAACCATACTTTTCAAATAAAATTTCGTCCGAAACACTTCTGCTCCATCCACGAACCACGAAATCTTCCAATAACTACTAATTAAATTTTAGAAAATCCTCAGAAAACGAATTTCTGGGATATTACAATGGCTCCACACCAAGGTCGGTCTGGGCTGTGAGAGAGGAGGTTCTTCACCGAATATAATTGGGCAGGTAAGTGTCGATTAATTAAGTTGCTTGTGTGTTATTTAGGCTGGCTTTAATTCTAGCTCTGGAGTTAGAGGGTTTATTGAGTTATAGTAGTATCATCTGATGTCGAGTCGATAGAGTTACTCTTTTGGTTTAGGATCAAGCCCGATTTTATCCAAAAAGATTGTTGTATGCTTATTAAATTTCTAGCAGAAGCCATTATTAGTAATGCAAACAAGAAGCCATTATTAAATTTAGTTAGGGAGAGTTTTGAATTTTGTCTTTCATGTGGGCCCCACCTGTGCTGAGTCGGCATGCCACGTTAACAGCTAAACGGTGGAATTTGACGAATGGACCTATTGGATGAGAAATGATAATGTGGGGGTGTTTTTGATGAAATTGAAATTCAAGGGACTGAATTAATGTTGGACCCAAACCACAGGGTAGTAAACAATATTTAGTAAAAAAAAAAAAAACTAATTGCAGTTACCTCCCTCACCTTCTCTATACACTACAAAACTGATAATCGATAAGCAGAGACGTTCTCTATGTTGGTTTTTTTGTTCTTTTCTCTTTGATAAGGATTATTCTGTCACACATAATCAAGAAGTTCCCAAAGGCCATTACAACTAGGGTTTTCTTTGTAATCATCTCATTTTCAAATCATAAAAATACGACTAGATGTAATAACGCATCTGACCACACAGCGGTAAACCGAGCTATTAAAAAAATTATTAATGGTATGATTGACTATAATAGGGCAATCTTTCATCGAAGTAACTGGTGATATGACCGACCAATCATCTTCCTCGTATACCTTACGGCACAAAGAGAACAATTTTCCACCCATGTTACCAACAGTATGGCTGACCATGAAAGGGTAATTTTCTAACAGTGTAACCATCCATGCATTTCCAATGTAAAAAATATGTTAAATAGAGGGCAATCTTCAACCTAAGTACTGGTAGTCTGGTACCACAACTCAAGAGTCATATCAAACAACCAATATAGGCCCAAACCAAATCAACAACCCTAGCCCGATTCCAGATCTAACCCGGATCCCAAAATAAAACTCGGATCTAGACCCAGTTCTGATCGGGTACTCTATTCGAATCAGACCCCAGCCCCTAGATCCGACCTGCCATTTTCCTGCCCAGCCTAGAATCCATGCCTAGCAATGAACCTAGATCCCAGCTTGAGCACCACTCTAACCGATCACCGCCGCCCATTGTTGTCGCACATGACTGCGACCAGGGACTAAGACTTGTTGCCCGCGACCACATTGAAGCACCGCTGTTGTGAAATTTTAATTAAAACTTGCAAGCGCACGAATCGTCGTTAGTATAGTGTGCAAGTACGAGGTCGTTCCAACTGAGGATTGATAATTAATTTAAATCCTAACCTAATTAATCCAAACACAAAAACACATAAACAATCAAACAAAAGAAGATATTTATTTTGGGTTTTCCAATAAACAAATAATTTCATAATTAAAGAAACAAACAAATAATGATAAAACCTAGGGTTTTGAAATCCACCACTAACAATCTTATTTATGTTTCGATGCAATTAACAGATTCTTTTGTTTCTTTTAATGACAATTCTCGTATCTAAGTCCAAGTACGGCACTTAGACCATAGTTTTCCTTAAGTGTATGATTCTCTCCAGGTACGGCAGATGTCGTATATCCTAACATGCAGTTTATCCAGGTACGGCATAAATTTAACACATAGGACTCATTACGTTCTAGAAAACAAGAGAATCATGCAAACCATTACTTCAGGTACCACAATAATGTAATTCACAACTCTTAATCACAAGAAGCTAATTTGAATTATATTGCAGGTACGCCTCAAATTCATCTTCTAATTACTAGATGCAAAGCCCTAAGGTGATCAATCAAAGAACTTAAACATAAAGCATCAATTCAAATAGTGACTAAGAATTCATCATAAAGAAACTATAAATCCATCAATATAATATCAAAGTACATAAACAATCATGATAGAGCATCATCTTAACCCTAGAAAAAGGTTTAGCAAAAGATAACTAAATAAAACATACGAAAGACATAAAAAGAATGGAAGGGAAAAGATGGGGAAGATGAATGAGTCGTCTCTGCTCCTTAGGCGTCTACATTGTGCTCCGAGACTCCCTCTCTCATGTAAATTCGTGCTCCCTTATATAGGGAAAATTTCTGCTCATCTTTGGCTTCATTTCTTCTTTCTATGGAACAAACCTACAAAAACACTAAAAGATGTAAATGAATCATAAATAAGGAGAACTAAACATAAAAACCAAGATTAAGAGGCATAAAAATATAGGAAAATATAAGCATATCAAATATCCCTACACTTAGACTTTGCTAGTCCTCGAGCAAAACAACGAAAACTAAAAACTCAAAGACACAAAACAAAACAAACAAAAACACACTAAGCCTTTCAACGTTAGCTTTAGAAATCACATACTTTCATGGCATCAAGATTAGCACAACAACCAAGAATCAATCCAACATTTATTCGAGAGTTAACAAAAACATATAACTTGACATATAAACATGTAGGACATGGAGGCAACATTGGTGATATTAATCTCAGCATGCTTCAAACAAGTTTTGACTCAAATCCTCACCGGTTTACCCTCTTTCTTCTCTCAGATTCATTGGCTCATGCATAAGCATATATTTACTCAAGTTATATGTGAGAGAGATAATATATAAGACAAACAAATAACTCACATATAATAGAAAGAAAAAGCTTTTTCTGAAAATATTTTTTCAAGTATGATCTCATGAAGGATACCAACTACTTGCACAAATGAACCCAAGCCATAGGTTCAACTCTTATAACTCATCTCCACAGATCAAAGGCTGCTCTTTTCAAGGATCAAATAGGTCTTATAATTAAGGTTGTAATGGGGCCAAGGCTTACGGTTTATAGAAACGAAGGGATAGGAAAATCACAAAGTATCCTAAAAACCTAGTAGAGCTCTTGTTGATGTAGAGAAACAATCTTGAAATTCACCAAGTCAAAAACGTCATAGACTCCTTCAAAGTCTTCATAAAGGGCCAAATGTCATCATTGTTCTGCTTCATTCTAAACATCCTTTGAACACTTTGTAAATTGGACAAAGACCAAACTTTTCTTGAATAGGCCTTCACTTCAAAGCAAACTCCAAATCCACAATGAGGGGACTAAAATCCATAAACACTTATCATATTTTTTCTTTTGCCGTCACATATAATTTTTTTTCAATTTTTTTTTCTTCTTCTCTTCACGGCACATACATAATTTTTGTTTTTTCTATGGACAAGTCTTACCCCCGCACTTTCCTTTTCTTCTCCATCTTCATTCTTTACGCCAAAAACCTCTTGTATGTCTCAAAAATTAGCTCTACTAAGTCTTTAGAACATGGGTTAAAGTTGTAACTATACTAAGGTTTAGGGGTTAAGGATTATGAGGGTGATGAAAGAAAATGCTTAATGTAGGCTCAAAGGGTTTTATCTAGGGGTGTACATCTTGTGCACATAAATAGGGACACATGACTATTTGGCAATGGTGGTAATTTCCTAGGGTACCTTTATCCTTTCCAAGGTCCAAGCATATATTGATAAAAGTCTCAACAAGTATAAGAGTGAATTCTAGCATTCTATAGTCCATTAAACTTAATCTATGGCAAGTAATCAATCAAGATGAAAGAATAATGAAATCAACAAAATCATCGCCAAGAAAACAAGATGACATATATATTTTTCATTTAACACTCAACAAAGAAAAGGCAAATAGGCTCAAATTTCTCACATAGGTTATGTATGAATCAAAAACTTATCCTAACATGCTTTTTTCTGTACCATGTAAGCAAAACCACATCCACTACACATACATATGACAATCATACATCCTTATTAACCAAAGAATAAAGTCAAACATCATCTCAATTTTATGATCCTCTTAAGCCATGATTTTTGAAATATATACTCATCATAGTTGTTGAAAAGCCTAAGACTCAAGAAAAAAAAAAAAAACAAAAACAAAAAATAATGAAGCAAAAAGAACAAAGAAAACACAATTTTTTCTTTCAATTTTTCTGATTTTTTATTTTATTTTTATTTATAAACCCACAAAACTAACAATCTAATAGAAAGAAGAATCAAAACCCCTTCCCCCCCACACTTAAATCTAACATTGTCCTCAATGTTGAAAGAATTAAAGCATGCAATGCACAAAAAAAGCATGGAAAAGAGATAAGTGAAAAATAAAAACAAGAAAGTAAAAAGAAGAGTTTAGAGCTCCCTGGGATTTATTGAAGAATAGTATGAAGCTGATGTTGAAGTCAAAAAAAGATCGCCAAAGTCGTCGGGAAAAAAATTTCCGCGCAGATTGAGCACTGTTTGGTATTTCTCAAATATCTCTTAGCTCACAGCTCCGAATGATGATCTGCTTTTTTCGTTGGAAACTAGACTCGTGTAGCTTTCCGGTGATATGCAGTAAGGCTATTAAAACTTCCAGGAAGGTGTCCAAAATCTATATCAAAAGGAAGGTACAGAACCTGAAACACAAAAAGATAAATATTTAGCAAATCTTAAAACCAAAAATTGTAGAAACTAAATAAACAAAATATAAAATCAGATTGGTAATCAAGTTAGAATCAAAATCAATCATCGATCCCCGGCAACGGCGCCAAAAACTTGTTGTGAAATTTTAATTAAAACTCGCAAGCGCATGAATCGTCGTTAGTATAGTGTGCAAGTACGAGGTCGTTCCAACTGAGGATTGATAATTAATTTATATCCTAACCTAATTAATCCAAACACAAAAACACATAAACAATCAAACAAAAGAAGATATTTATTTTGGGTTTTCCAATAAACAAATAATTTCATAATTAAAGAAACAAACAAATAATGATAAAACCTAGGGTTTCGAAATCCACCACTAACAATCTTATTTATGTTTCGATGCAATTAACAGATTCTTTTGTTTCTTTTAATGAAAATTCTCGTATCTAAGTCCAAGTACGGCATTTAGACCATAGTTTTCCTTAAGTGTATGATTCTCTCCAGGTACGGCAGAGGTCGTATATCCTAACATGCAGTTTATCCAGGTACGGCATAAATTTAACACATAGGACTCATTACGTTCTAGAAAACAAGAGAATCATGCAAACCATTACTTCAGGTACCACAATAATGTAATTCACAACTCTTAATCACAAGAAGCTAATTTGAATTATATTGCAGGTACGCCTCAAATTCATCTTCTAATTACTAGATGCAAAGCCCTAAGGTGATCAATCAAAGAACTTAAACATAAAGCATCAATTCAAATAGTGACTAAGAATTCATCATAAAGAAACTATAAATCCATCAATATAATATCAAAGTACATAAACAATCATGATAGAGCATCATCTTAACCCTAGAAAAAGGTTTAGCAAAAGATAACTAAATAAAACATACGAAAGACATAAAAAGAATGGAAGGGAAAAGATGGGGAAGATGGATGAGTCGTCTCCGCTCCTTAGGCGTCTACATTGTGCTCCGAGACTCACTCTCTCATGTAAATTCGTGCTCCCTTATATAGGGAAAATTTCTGCTCATCTTTGGCTTCATTTCTTCTTTCTATGGAACAAACCTACAAAAACACTAAAAGATGTAAATGAATCATAAATAAGGAGAACTAAACATAAAAACCAAGATTAAGAGGCATAAAAATATAGGAAAATATAAGCATATCAACCGCCGCGTCCGCCGCCTCACTTAAACTCATTCTTAATCCTTTCTCCACGGCCTACCGCTGCCGCACTCGACGATGACCATGGACAGAGACCACTGATTGTTCCCTGCGGCCGTATAGTTGACCTCTAGATGAAATCAGACACCCGTTCGACCACTCCCACACCGCATCGTCGCGTCCACCATTTCACCTCTTTTCTTCACCAGATTTGAATGGCTATTGCACAACCCGAAAATCTTATGGCGCTGAATTTCGCAGGGTTGACCCCGCTGTGAGAAAACAAGCTGAAACACTCATAAACCTAATCCTCCATTCTCATGGGGGAAGATTTTAGATACGGCCGCCACAATGGTAGTTGCTCTCCACCCTAGCAGAGCACTAGGTTTTGAAGTTGAAACTTGTAAGTGCATTTTTGGGTTTTATAGTATAGATAGATAGATAAATGAATGATTAAATTGTAAATTGATGAACATGCATCTTTATTTGTGATGCACCGGAAATTCGTATTTATTTTCCGAGGATTTTCCAGAATTTAATTAGTGGTTGTTGGAAGGTTTCGTGGCTCGTGGACGGAGCGGAAGTATTTCGGACGAATTTTTATTTGAAAATGATGACTTTAGGGGGGTTGCAAAGGTTGACTTTTGATACGTTGAGATTCTCCTAAAACTTCCTTCACGAAAGTTGTAGAGCGAGTCGATACGAGTTCGTGGACATGCGGAACGCGGAAATCGGAGTTCGTATGAGAAAGTTATGACCAGCGGAAGAAGTTTCCATTTTGGTATAAATAGAAGTTTCCCGAAAGAGAAACTTACTATTTTCATTTAGTTTCCTCTTCCGGAAACTTTCATTTTCTCTCTCTCTTCTCTCTCGACCTCACCTTCACTGTCTGAGTTTTTCGACTGACCTGACCCGAACCCGGCGACCCGACCTGGCTTTTCCGGCGACGAAACTTTCCAGATCGGTTCGTCGTTGCCGTCTGCTCCTCCCTGTGGTGTCCTCTTGCGGCGATTCGCGGCGGTGATGGCGATAGAAGGCGGCGCAGTTGGTGTTTTCGGACCCGGTCGGAAAATGCAGCTCCAGCGACTTCATGGCTTCATGATTCCTTGGTTGAGTTCAGAGGAGGCTCCCTGATCGATCTGTGGTGGTTGTTTAGATCGATTTACGTGGAACTTGGTTCAACTCGGTTTGAACAGTAATCCACGGGTTGTGAGGTAGTTTTCGACCCTTTATGCTTGTTTTCTGACTTCGAGCCAGTTATGAGAATTCACAAGCATGCTTAGATGAAGCTTTTTGATGTTGGGAGTTTTGTGAAATAATGAGTTTTTGGCCAGCGGCGGTGCGCCACCGCCTGTGGCGGCGTTTCGGTGGTGTTCCGACCATGTAAGGAACTGTTTCTGGTACTATATATCTTCTACTCGTCGATACGAGCGTTTTGATATATAATATGCAGATTTTGGAGTTCGTATGGATTTGTTATGATTTTCACCGTTTCATATCGGTGAATTTATTCAAATCCTTGAGGATTTAAGCATCCGATCGACTTGTGGCTTGGACACATCGATCGTGGAAGTGTTTCGGAGACTTTGGGAGGTCTCGGATGTGGTTTCGCCTCGATTGGCGTCACCTTGGGAATTTTGGTTCGATTTAGGGTTTCGAACGTTATTCCTTGTGATTCGTTAACTGAATCAGAGTTGTGTTTCCTTAGGTACTTGACAAAGTATTCTTTGGACGATTATTGTGATTGGCTGCTTTGTTCTGTATTGAAGACGCAGCGGGAGTTTCGAGGTGAGTAATCTCACAAGGTTCATTATGAACGGAATTACCATTATTGTTTTGGCGTTAATTATTTAACTGCAAACTATAGTTGGTATTAGTAGGCATTCCTGAGCGAATGACTACGTATATATATATTTACGTGAAATATATATATTCTTGTGGATGATGTGTGATGAATAATATGCATGATGGATTCATATTATTGTTGAATGAGACTTATCATAGAAACAATATTGTGGAAAAATATGTTTTCTATTGTTTGAGAAGTATTGAGTTAGATATTACATTTTGGAGTCAAGCGTGACTCATTTTAAATGTATTGGTCCTTGTACCAAGGGTCACAGATGGTGAGCAGGGATGGAGAAAGCCGGAACTAGATGGTCGTAACGTTTTTAGGTCAAGTGTGACTTACTTAACGTTGACTTGAGACCAGATGGGGTCTGAAAAGCATGGGTCGCAGATGGTGACCAACGGTTGGTTCTAAGACCAGACGGGGTCTGAAAACCAAGAGTCACAGATAGTGATAGGTTGCAGATGGTGACCAATGATTTATCTGTGTTACGAGCCTAGTTACCATATTGTCTTGGAGTTATGGGATTAACTGTGACTATAGATTGTATTAGTGACATTTCTGAGTGTATGACTATGTGTGTACATATGTATATCATGGGGGGTAGCGGGGAGCTATCTGATGCTCATGAGTACGTGTCTTTAAAAGAGAGTTTCGGGGATTCTTTCTTTTAAATGTCCTGGGAGGACTTGTGAATCATATGCTATTGTTAGGTTAACTATAGGTATGATTGATGTGCTTATGTGTTTTATCCAGGTTGGATCGATTAATCATATTTGAATTGTTAGGTTAACGATTTATATGATTTTGTCACGGTGTGACTTTTGTGATTTTCTTTTTGGGAAAAGAGTATTGTTTGGGAAGCATGGTATGTTTCCTTATTCTCGAGTCGAAAGATGTTCCTCGTGTTTTGGCGTGAGTTGTGCGGGCTTTTATCCCGTGATTTGGTGTGAGTTGTTTTTGAGTTACTCATACGGGCTTGCAAAAGCTTACCGGATTTGTTGTGTGACAACCCGGTGCACTATTCAAACGGTGTAGGGGTTAACGTTGCAGGTCAGGAAATCGTGGCTGAAGCTGAGGTATCTTGTTGGCAGCAGAACTGGTAGGAAGCAAATTTGATTGGCTTTGCCATTGTTATGACTTCCGCTTTGTAGTAAACTCTGAGGAGCTTTTACGTTTTATCTTGTTGTTGATAATTTAATTCGTAAGCTTATGTAATATATGACTCTGTGGGCGGGTCAATATTGACATAGTGGGTTCAGGGCATCAACATGTATATTGTATAAAGGGAAAAAGTTTTCCAGGTAGTTGTCATTGTTATGACTTCCGCTTTGTAGTAAACTCTGAGGAGCTTTTACGTTTTATCTTGTTGTTGACAATTTAATTCGTAAGCTTATGTAATATATGACTCTGTGGGTGGGTCAATATTGACATAGTGAGTTTAGGGCATCAACATGTATATTGTATAAAGGGAAAAAGTTTTCCAGGTAGTTGGTATTGATGGCTGAACGTTCACGCATGTATAATTATGAGGTTATATATCGATTTTTAATTGTGTTAAAAATCAGGGGCGTGACATTATTGTTGTTATGAATCACTTTGCAAAAGGTATTTGGGGCACGTCCTCCAAACCTCCATGGTCCACCCTTCCTCTCTTCTATTGCATCCATTATTCCATCCTCTGCGCCTTGTTTGACCAAAAATCGTAAAAGAAAAAGAAAAGAAAAGATAAAACAAGTTTTTTGGCATAGGAAAAAAACCAATAGAAGAAAAAGAATAGAATAGTCTTTATTCAAAAAAAGAAAAAGAAAAAAAGAATAGAATAGTCTACTCTTTTTTGTTTTTTTTTGAAAGGTGAATAGTCTCCTGGCTCAATGATAAGTAACAGTGTAATAAAATGAAACGAACAAGACCAAAAATACAGGGTTTGAAGTCGGAGATGTTTCCCAGCCAGGCAAAGCCCAACACAAATCGTTCAATTTTTTAAAATATTCAGGGAAAACCTTGAAGGGGAAAAAAAAAAGAAAAACAAGAAAAAGAAAAAGAAATCAAATAAGTAGGAGGAGCAGGGGAGTGTGGAGTCCGAGAGGGGGGGGGGTGGTACAATGCAAGAATGGCTCAGTACAGACAGTCAGGGATGGAGAGGTTGGGATTACGTGGCAGCAACGGCGGGGAAGGACCAGATCACGTCGCTATCGGGATCCGAACGGGTCTACATAAACCGGGTCGGACTCGCCGATCGGGTCGATCCCCACCTAGAATCTCTACTTGTGCTTTAGTTCTCGTTCTCTCCTTGGTTCTCCTTTTTACTGTTGCCGCCTACTTTTACCTCTCCCTCAGCACCACCACACCCACAGGTAACACTGATTTTCTAGCTTTTACTTGTTTTCTCGATTTCCAATTTTGGTTTCTATACTAAGCAGAAGCTCATCTTCATCAAAGGCTGCATTATAGTTTTTTATACTTAGAAAGAATCCCTAAAATTGCGACTTTTTATCGTCTCTTAGTTGACTAGATATATAGTGATTGCTGAAAGCCGATCCGTTTAAGCTTGTTGGAAGCATGGCATGTACAACTTTCAATTTTTGTTTCTTGCAGAGAAATAAATGGTGTAGGTTAGTTAGTTAATTTGATAGTTAACTGCTCAAGGAAGAGGAATCTTATTTTTAGCATATCAAGTGATTGATTTCTCGTGCAGGTGCGGAAATAAATAGTAATCGTGCTCAGGAAGATGATTCGAGGAATGATTCTGACTTTCTCACAAATGTGACACGCACTGAGACTTCTAAAGTGCTTAAGTTTGGGAAGGGTTCGGTAACGCATGGCCGGGATTCTAGGTATTGGGATAAAGATGATAGGAGAAGGGATGAAGACTATAATGAGGATGTGGTGGAGCATGGTGGCGCAGGTGTTGATGATGGATCTACTCGTGCGACTCAGGTTAAGAACAGTAAGAACAAGTCCGAGAATGATGACTTTCTTAAAAGTTCCAATAAGAAAGCTGGATTGTACAATGAAGCTGGGCGCAACGAGTTGAAAATTTATGAAGCAGAGTATGAGGCATCTTTGAAGAACAATCGACAGTCTAATGATGTATATTTGGAAACGCGAAATGACGTTATTGATGCTGATGATGAGTATGATGATGGGATTGATTCTCATGAAACTCATATGGAAGAATATGATGATACTAGACATCAAAATGGTGACCATTTTAGTGAAGAAAAATTACATGATGAAGGTGGTAGAGAGTCCATTGATCTTCCTGATGCTGGAATCAATTATGAAAATGTCTCCAAGAAGGTTGATAAAGTCTCCACCAATTCATTTAATGAGCACTCTGCCCAGTACTCTCGGAACCTTGATGAAGTTAACACAAATTCTAGGCATGTTGGTGTAATTTCCGGTCATTCTTCAAGAAAATCGCACTCAGAATCAAAAAGGAAAGCAAAGCGCCACAAATCTTCTGGTAACATATCCTTTATCCATGCAAATTGGTGCAAGTGTGTGTAACCATCTGTTGATTTTTTTTTTTTCAAATCTTTTCATGCATCTATCTTTGATTCAGTTTGCAAAAGTGAAATATAGCTTCACTTCTTCCTCTAGATCTTGAGATTCTTTTGAAATATTGTCTCTCTAGAATAGAAGTGCTACAACAGACAAAGTTGATTTATATTGCAAGTTGGTAAACACTGTCGTTTCTGTATATCGGTAATATTTGGTGAGTGGCCCGTCGGCAGCCCCATGCTTTCCTTACTTTTTATTTCTGTTACGTGGAAAAAAAGAAAAAAGAAAAAAAAGGAGACACACCCCTCTACTTTTGATTACTTCCATGTTCTTGAAGTGTTCCGACCAGTCATGAGTGCTGCGCTGAACAACTTAATTAATTTCAAAGGAACTTATATGTTGATTTGCTTTAGCAAATGGCCTTGCAGATATCCCTGATTAAAAACTATAACTTAGTGCCAAAAGTCCTACATACACTAGGAAACACCGGGAAAATCCAAACTGGGCTTGGCAATGAGCCAATGAGTGCTTGATGATGCTGTTTAAATATATTGCGGGTTTCTGTTGTAACGTCATATTATTTTAGGTGAATAAGGTTTTTGTTCCAGCATCTCTTTTTGAAGGAACAGACGTTAGGTGTTTTGGTTGCAGCTTTAATTACTTGTATAAATCTTAGAATTAGTCTGTGGGAGTAAATGCTTTTGAGTAGGCCATCACTGGTTGGAGAAAATGATTTAATTGTTTTGTCTGGCTTGGGTTTTAAGGATAATCCTACATATGATGTTGTATATCATGGCAGCAGTTTTGGCATGTGTTTCTTGCTACTTTAATAGGGGCTGTTCCTTCTTGCTATTTTTGTGTGCTTGAACATCATTTCGAAAATCTGCAGGTTCCTCTTGTGAGATGAAGTTCTTAAACTCCACTGCACAGCTTATAGAGCCTTTAGAAAGTAGAAAATTTGCTAGATTTTCCCTGGAGTATACTGAAATAGAAGACAAGCCCGAAGGAGAAGAGCAATGGGAACCTAGATTTGCAGGACATCAGACTTTGCAAGAACGGGAAAATTCTTTTTTGGCACGTGATCAAAAAATTAACTGTGGCTTTGTTAAAGGTCCTAAAGGATCTCCAAGCACTGGATTTGACTTGTCAGAGGATGATGCAAATTATATCAGCAGATGCCACATTGCTGTTATCTCTTGTATCTTTGGAAATTCAGATCGCTTGAGAACACCTTACGGTAAAATGGTAAGGAAATTCTCTTTCATGTAGAAAAGCTTATAGTAATATTGAATTTCTTTCAAGCCAGTTTTCAAATCATCTTTCTTATCAGAAATATAAAAATCTTATGATTGTCCAGTTTCTAACATCTCTTTACACTGGTGATACCATTCTATCATGTTTGGATGGGTCAATGATGCGGGATAAGTGGAAGAAAACCTGAAGAACAAGGTTTTCTCTGTACATTCTAGGGTTTTATGACAGTTAGGCTGTTAGGGTTCTAGCATCACACCTAGGGTTAGTTTGCATCACACATTCCTAGAGAGAAGCAAAAGCTTTCATTTTTTACTAATTTAAATCTGAACTGCAAAATATTACGAGTCCTCTATATATAAGGAGGTCAAGACAATTTTAGAACAACTAGAATAAAATAGCCCTAATAAAATCCCAAAACCTTCCTATTCTGCCTTAAGGAGAAATCCTAGAGAAATCTAGTAGTAAATCCTAATTATATCATCACTGTCTGCAGGACATCAAATCAGGGTGTCGGCCTTGGAACCCTTTTTACGAGGCGTTGGATAAACCCTAGTTGTCTTCCATTTGTGTTCTTCATCAGTAGCTTACTAAAGAAGAGAACTAAAGTAAAATAGATGAAATTATAACTTAAGCAATTGTTTAGATTCATCCAACCATTGAATTTACTCTTTGAGTTATTCTCATTAACTTCAAGTTAATCCAACACTAATACCAAAGTCCATCAATATGTACTTCTAAAAAAATATTAACTGAAATGACACTTTGGGCCTGCAAAGGTCTGAAGCTTTTATCAGTCTTATGAAATTACATGATAGTTAAAACCTAGAAATGATAGGAAACAACTGCTCAATAATCGTTGTGATTATGTAATTGAAAGGCTGTAGGGTCTTTCAGATGCCCAAAGTGCCATTTTCGTTAACATGTGAGAAGTAAAGAGAGTATATTTGTACATCAACTTTGGTCCCTTTTTTTATTTAATCTCCTATTTCTTTTGTCTGAGGCTTCTATATTGCACAAACAAATATTGGTCCTGTTCCTAAGTTAAATCACAATTTGTTTATATGCTTGCTATACTTGTTATTGTGTTGTTTTTGTTAGAATTTAGAACACCTAACTCAAAACTAATTGGTTAGGGGCGGTGAAGCCTAAGATCTTTTTGAGAAAATGCTTAGTAGACAACATTTTCTAGTACTACATTCAAACCACATGATGTGGCATTTACATATTGGTCTAGATTATGTGGTCCCCGTAGCATCTCTAATATTTAAATGCCACATCAACTTCCACATCTTGTGTTTTAAATGATACAAGAAAATATGGTCCATTTGCATCCTAGGCAAGCTTTGATTTTCTGGTGTGACATTCGACCACACTCCCTTACGTGAGGCATGTCTGAGCCGAACAGGTAATTGATTATGGTAAGTGCTGTGAGCACTCTGATACACACTGTTAGAAGTTAGAGAATGGGTTGAGGGGGCCAGGAAACTATATACTACTGAGAAAGGCTACAAATTCCTGATGTGGGATGGTATTCTGAACAATCTTCTTTAGTGTACTTCAATTATCCATGAGTAGTTATCAAACCAAGCCAATTTGAGTTTATTGCACCCGTGAGCTAATGCTCCTCTGATTCAGACACAAAGTTGTAAATCATTAGATTTGCTTGCACTGCAACTCGTACTTGTCTATATCAGATAGCCCAATATAAATTAAATGGTGATTAAATTGATGTTTTCTTAATTTCAGGTCTCTCGTTTGTCAAGGAAGAATGTTTGCTTTGTTATGTTCATCGACGAGATTACGTTGCGTACCCTTTCTTCAGAAGGGCACACACTAGATAGCATTGGTTTTATTGGTTTGTGGAAGATTGTTGTGGTGAAGAACCTACCATATACTGATATGCGGAGAGTGGGAAAGATACCAAAGCTTTTGCCTCATAGGCTTTTTCCTTCTGCAAGGTGAGAATGAGATTAGTAACATGACTGAGTTGTGGCCTTCTTGGCAGTTTATATAATCAGTAGCGAAGTCTAAAGCTTGTGGGAATGCTAATCTGCGTTCGTATTCATGTTCAACCAATTTTTGAACAGTTTGCATGCTAAAAGCGTATGTTAGATTATGCATCTGCATTTATGTGCCCATATATGAAGTGGCTTTGTGAAGGATATTTGAGGCTCTTTTTGCATGGTTATTTTGGTTGAAAGATTTAGAATTGTGATAGTAAGCTAGCTATACAAATTTATAAAACATGGTAGACAGATTTCAAAAGAACTTGATTCATTACTTAAAAATTAAAATTTTAGTTATTGAAGTATAAGTTTTTATAGTAGGATATATGTGGGTTCCTACCATGATAACTATATCTCAAACACGTATAGGACTTACTAAGAACGCGGACAAATAAGCTACTAAACTTCTAAGATCTTCTAGAGCTAAACCATACACAATTTATAGATCTTAAATGAATTTCACACAGTACCCCAGATTCTGCCTGAGCAAAAGTGGCTTGAACACCTAAAAACTTGGATCTTAGTTTTATCCCCATTGCATACTGCTTGCTACAGATATCAAACATGAGCCCTGACAGTAAAGTACAGAATTTCAATACTTGACCTTAATTTGATACAATTGCTTGCTACTGATGTCAAACATGAACCCTGCCAGTAAAATATGGAATAGCAAAACCGAATCTCAAATTTATGTTTGAATTGCATTAAAATGGTAGAAAGTAAAGAGCAACTAAAGGCTAGTGCAGACTGCAGAGAAATAGAAGTTTGAGTTAACAGCACTTGCTTATGTAGTTGGTTGAAATAGATTATTTATCATTTAAGAACATTTACTGCGTTTTGATCTTATTGTTGTATCCCTCTTTGATATAAATACGAATGCTGCAGCAAGCTTTTTCAGATTTTCAAAAGTTCCACTGATATTTATTTGAGTCTGTTTGTTAGAAATTTCCTAGATGTGAGCTGTGAATTTGGTAGCCTTTCTCTCTTTGTCGGAGGCACCAAAATTCTCTAGTTCAGTTGTTTAATTTCATTTGGAATGACACTATCAATGATGGGAACAATTTGTGAGGACTTCTCAGTTTTGTTGTAATATGCTTTGCAAGAGAATACCGTCTTTACTTTAGCACCTGTAGCTCTCTCATGCGTTATCTGATTATTCTTCATGGTAGTTATGGATATGTCTATTCAGTCTCTTTTCTGTTGATGAAAGCAAAGCTTGTGATGTGCGTGTGAACATGCTCTGGTTTCTGCTCGACCTTGTCGTACACTTTATATATAGTGCTTGAAAATCATTTTGTTTATTGCTTATTTGTTTTGATTGTGGAACTAAACAAAACTTGCTGCTCTTGGTGGAAACTCTCCCCTGACAGCATAGCCTATTAGATTCATTACTGTTTTCCTCACTAGTATTGAGGAGTCTAAATCAACCTGTTTCTTTTTTTATTTTATTTCTACCTCTTTTATTTTACACTTTTAATCTTGAAGCACGATAGTAGTAGAAGATCTACTAAAGTTTTCTTGACAATTTCAATATATCTTAACTCTCTTTGTTATGTGAGTAAACTTCTATCGGAATACACTTATCTTTCAACCCCGTCAGTGCTTTGAACTTTTTTTTTTTTTCTCTCCTTACAGAGTACCAGCTAGATGCATATATGAGTTTATAGTGCCATGTTCTGTTTGAATCACGTTAGTTTTTGTGTGTTCCACAGAAGCATATTACTATAATGGGACTCGTCTATTTCTTTGCTCATTGATTTCCTAATACAAACAAGCTTTATTCTAAATTACTGCTAAAAACTTCAGGTATTCAATCTGGTTGGACAGCAAGTTGCGTCTTCAACTTGACCCCTTACTCATATTGGAATATTTTTTGTGGCGAAAAGGTCATGAGTATGCAATTTCGAATCACTATGATCGACACTGTGTATGGGAAGAGGTTGCCCAGAATAAAAAATTGAACAAGTATAACCATACCATCATAGATCAACAATTTGCATTTTACCAGGACGATGGTCTCACAAGATTCAACGCATTGGATCCGAACAAGCTTCTCCCCAGCAGTAGGAATTTTCTTTCTTTTTTCTTTTTTGGACAAAGCAGTAGGAATTTTTCAAAGAGAGTCATTTTCATTATATATCATCGATGCAATGCACTTTCCCTAGTCTGATGTATATTTTTTTCTCACATCTGCAGATGTGCCAGAAGGTTCTTTTATCATCCGGGCACACACTCCAATGTCAAATTTGTTTTCCTGTCTTTGGTTCAATGAGGTTGAGCGGTTTACTCCTCGGGATCAGCTAAGTTTTGCCTATACATACCAGAAATTAAGAAGGATGAATCCTGAAAAACCTTTTCGTCTTCATATGTTCAAGGTGAGAATCTTTGTAGAATCATTCTTACAACAAAATGAATGGGAACTAAATGAATAAATTAGACTCAACTAAACCAACTGTAGCAATTACCGCTCCTCAACAATGAATGAATAATAAGAATAATGGTTGTTTTGTTATGGATAAGGACCTTAATCTTCACAGGCTGCTGAGGTGGTAAATTAGATTTTGCAACGCAAGTTGTGTCGACCTGACTCAGCTTGTAAGCAGGAATGGCTCTTTATGCATAAGGACAATACATACATATATGAATTATATACTGTAAACATGCACACATATATGTAATCCATCCATAATACTGTTTTGAATCAAGAATAGATAATATGGAGCATGGACTGCATCTGACAATTTTTGCTTGTTCCACAATATTGCAGGATTGTGAGAGAAGAGCCATAGCTAAGTTGTTTCGCCACAGGTCACAAGAGAAGTCGAGTACTCGGCAAAGAGCTACCGAGTAGATTGTCTTCAAGATCTGCATTTGCTGAAATCTATTCTATGGCGTTGTTTGGTCAGTGTAGCAGATTGCTGACCTTCTATGTGCCACACATGGAGATTTTGTAGTCTCAAGTTTGTTGTATGGGTTGAAGTAACCATCGCTGCAGTTGCTTCTACCAATGAGACCTACCTCTTTAGAGAAGAACCCTGACTCTGTTGTATTCATCCCATTTTTTCATTCATTGCCCTTCAGGATGCAAGTGAAGTAGCCAATACCATAGGACAACTACCACTATATCCAAATCATAGTTCTATGTTGCTTTTTGTTCCAATTTGAAACTTTTTCCCTTTTCTCTTACACAGGATATGGATATTGTGGCTATGTTGTTTTTGTAATGAGTCAGTTTAGCACCGGACAAAGGGGAAAAAACATGTACTATATAAAAATTCAGTAATTGGTACTATACACAATCTTAGCTAATACAATATGATCATTAATTTCTCTATTTTTACATTCAAGTACTTGGCTGCATTACTGTTTATTAAGACAAAATATATAACGATGTTTGTGACAAAATGATACACACACATGTATACAACATATGATGACACAGTGAGAGGTAGATTTGATCACCGATTTGCAGGTTTGTTGAGGTTGTGATGATGAGAATTATGGAGGAAGAATAGCTTTTTCAAGAGTTTGACAATCACGACCACACCTGGGTTTGTAATAGTACTACTATTTCTAGCAGCATTAGATTTGGACAAGTTGAAAGCACCAAGACCTACACAACCCAGTTGCAGCATCTCGCCGGACGCGTAACTGTAATCCGACGTTGACCTTACCGGATACAATTCCTCATTGAAATCCTCCCATAGCATGTCCATTTTCTCCTCCTGATCTCGAACATCACTACTAACTATTATCTGATCATCATCAACCCCCTCGATATTCTCCACAGGACTAGTTATTAAGGCTGCGTGATCTTCTTCATCACCTGTGCAGGCGGCTGCCGGAGATGGCCGCCACAGAGGAGGGAAATGGATGTTACTAGTACTACTGCTTTTGTGTACTGTGGGGAAGCTGAAATCATCTGTGGCCATGAAACACAAACACTGAAAATACACACAACATTAACTTTTAATACAAGGATTGATACATGTATATATATCTATATGGAAGAGGAGTCGCTTGGGTTGGAGATGGAGGTTTTATTTGGTGGCATCGGTTGTTGACTCCACAATGGTTTTTTTCGAAGAGGACTCCACAATGGTTGTTCCGGGAGTTTAGTTCAACTGCTTCTGCAGGTGACTTCTTAATTTTTTTTATATTGTTTTGATTTTTTTTGTTAATTAATTATTATTCAATTAAATAATTTGAAGTAGAAGTGAGGATAGGGTTTGTCCACTTACGTAGTCATGGTTCAATTTTCAAAGTAAAACCAGTGGACCCTATTTGCTTAATTAAGTTTGATTTATTATTTTTTTCTTTCTCAATCGTTCGTAATAAGTTTGATTTTTAGTTTTCAATCACAAACATTACCCAAACTCGAAGTTTGGTTCATTTGACAACTTAGTTCTCAATATTCTAAGACTAAATTTCACGTACGTCAGTTGTATCACGTGTTTTCATGACTAATCAATCAATGTCTTACAGAGGGTGTTTTGGATATTTCACTTTAAAAAGCAGGAGTAGTTTCAGAATAAAAATAAGTTTTTGTAGCTTTTGATTGGACAGCCGCACCGCCACATGGTACGACTGCCGTACGTAAGAATTTCTCCATTGGTACCTCAATAGATGGAAGAAACTATGTGGAAGCAAAAATCCAGAATAGATTGGTTACAGGAAGGGGATAAAAATACCAAGTTCTTCCATGCATATGCGAGAGGGCGGGGGAAGCAGAACAAGGTGATAGGAATAACAGACGAGAATGGTAACTGGTGTGAGGAGATAAATGAGGTGCAATCGGCTTTCATCTCTTTCTTTTCAAATCTATACACCTCTGAGGGTTGTGCTAATCTTGACTTGGTACTCGACAAGATTCCTCGGCGAGTGTCTGATGAAGTTAATACTAAACTGATGAGAAAATTCGAGAGATGGGAGATTGAGCACTCCTTGAAGCATATGGCAGCACATAAATCTCCAGGTTTTGATGGGATGTCAGTTCTGTTTTATAAGTCATATTGGCCTACTGTGGGAGATTTGGTGTGTGAATTTTGTCTTGGTGTCTTAAATGACGGGAAGGAATTCGGTGAGTTCAACCATACGCTACTCTCTCTTATACCGAAATGTCCTAGCCCCAAGCTGGCGTCCGAGTTTAGGCCAATAAGCCTATGCTCAATAGTGTACAAGCTGATCTCGAAGACAATTGCTAACAGGCTGAAGAAATTTTTACCGGAGATCATCTCATGTACTCAAAGTGCTTTTGTCCCGGGTCGGAATATTCAAGACAATGTAATTGCTGCCTTTGAAACCGTTCACACCATTAGAGTTGAGAAGAATACGACCTCTCCTAAGATGGTCCTCAAGCTGGACATAAGTAAAGCATATGATAGAGTGGAGTGGGGGTTTCTGAAAGATGTCATGTTGAAGCTAGGGTTTGCAGCGGATTGGGTGAATCTGATCATGAAGTGTGTTAATTCAGTCTCATTCTCAGTTTTATGGAAAGGGCAGCCGGTGGGTTCTTTCAAGCCAACTAGAGGAATACGACAAGGGGATCCTTTGTCCCCTTATCTATTTCTCTTTGTTTCTGAAGGGTTATCGGGCCTTTTACACCACGCAGATAGTATGGGGTTGATCAATGGTGTTAAGGTGGCACCAAGAGCACCGTCAATTTCCCATCTGTTATTTGCAGATGATAGCCTCCTATTTGTCAATGCAACAGTTCAAGAATGTGTCGCTCTAAAACAGTGCCTTCTCCTTTATGAAAGTGCAGCAGGTCAACGTATTAATTTTCAAAAGTCCGCTCTATCATTTGGTCCCAATGTTACTGAAGATGTGAAGCATGAAGTGCGGGCTTTACTAGATGTACCGATTGTTGATTTCCATGAGAAGTACTTGGGATTACCGACGACGATTGGGCGAAATAAGAAGGATGTGTTCAAAAAGCTGAATGAAAGATTGGACGTACATCTCCAAGGTTGGCAAGGGAAGTTTCTCTCCAAAGCGGGTAAGCTTGTGTTAGTCAAAGCTGTTGCTCAAGCTATTCCCACTTATTCTATGAGTGTTTTCCAATTGCCCATTGGGGTGTGCAAAAAATTCCAATCAAAGGTAAGTAGATTTTGGTGGGGAAAAGATGGTGGTACGAGAGGCATCCATTGGTGTAGCTGGGATAGATTATGTACGAGAAAAGAAGAGGGGGGACTTGGGTTTAGGGACCTGCGAGCATTTAATCAAGCCATGTTAGCAAAGACTATCTGGAGGATTTTCTGGGGTAGAAATTCGTTGGTCAGTTCTCTTCTCCAAGCTAAATACTTTCCAGAAACTTGTTTTTTGAATGCCACTTTGGGTCGTACACCATCTGCTATTTGGAGAGGGTTGATATGGGGAAAACAAGTAATCGATGGTGGGACAAGGTGGAGGATTGGGGATGGGAAGAGAGTAAGTATTTGTTCCGACCGTTGGCTTCCTTATCCGGTAAGTTTCAAAACAGTTAGCCCGCTTCAATTGCCGGAGCAGCAAAAAGTGGAATCACTATTCACAATGTCCGGTGCATGGAACGTTCCTTTGATTAAAGATATTTTTTTGCCTCACGAAGCTGAGTTGATACTTAGTATGCCTTTAGGGTTGAGAAGTATACCTGACAAACTCGTTTGGCATTACACTAAGACTGGGGTGTATACCGTGAAATCTGGCTATTGGGTGGCAAAGGATTTACAGGACCGACAGAGAGGGTCTGTAGCTAGTTCCAGCTCAAACAAAAGTAAGGAGTTGTGGGGGAGAATCTGGAGCATTGATGTACCACGTAAAATTCGGGTTTTTATGTGGAGAGCGTTGCATGGTTTTTTACCATGTGCAACGAACATGAAACAAAGACGAATTGTGGATGACTCTTGTTGCTGGCAATGTGGAGACAAGAAGGAATCGGTGCTGCATATAATATGGGATTGCCCAAAAGCAAAGCAGGTTTGGAAGAAGACTTTCTTGAATGGGGTTTATAAAGCATGGAAGGAAATGTCGCTTTTCGACCTCGCACATCATGTTCTTTCTACTGCAGTAGGGACTGAGTTTGACTACTTTTGCTCGATTGCATGGTGGCTTTGGAAGAACAGGAACCTTCATAGACACGGGGAAAGGACAATCGAACCCATGGCAGTTGTAATTTCTGCTCATGAGTGGCTGAGGCAAAATAAAATGGGTGAGATCTCTAATTATGGTGAAAACAGGTCAGGGGGGCAGAGTGTTAATGCTTCTAGCCGGATTGCTTGGTCACCTCCTTTACTGGGCCATATTAAACTAAACTTTGATGGTGCATGTGACTTGAAGAATGGAATTAGAGGCTTGGGAGTGCTCTTCAGAGACTATAATGGGATCATGAAGGGTGCAATTGCAGTCCCACAGGTAGGCTATCTTCCACCTAGATCTGTTGAAGCGTTGGCGTTACTACACGGACTTAGATTTGCAGCTCATGTCGGTTTCTCTCATATTGAAGTGGAAGGAGATACCCTCTCAGTTATCAATAGTCTACGTGACAGTTCGGAGGATTTGAGTTTTGAAGGTCATTTAATTGACGAAGTTAAGTTTTTAATTCAGTCTTTTCCTTATTGTAGTTGCCATTTTGTAAAACGGGAAGCTAACAGAGTGGCTCACCGTTTAGCAAAAGAGGCTTTAAAAATTAGTCAGCCTTTACTTTGTTTGGAGTCGGGGCCTGTTTGGCTTCAACAGTCTGTCAGTATGGATTTCCAGTGTGAAGTCTAGTTTGGTCAATTGATTTGCAAAAGTAACCATCTTGGTGCTCTAGCAGTCTTTTGTTCCACAAATCATTGTAATCTATTCATTATTAATGAAGTTTCTCTTTGATCAAAAAAAAAAAAGTTTGATTTTTAGTTTTCAATCACAAACATTACCCAAACTCGAAGTTTGGTTCATTTGACAACTTAGTTCTCAATATTCTAAGACTAAATTTCACGTACGTCAGTTGTATCACGTGTTTTCATGACTAATCAATCAATGTCTTACAGAGGGTGTTTTGGATATTTCACTTTAAAAAGCAGGAGTAGTTTCAGAATAAAAATAAGTTTTTTAGCTTTTGATTGGACAGCCGCACCGCCACATGGTACGACTGCCGTACGTAAGAATTTCTCCATTGGTACCTCAAAATAATCTGTAACATATTTTTAATACACTATTACGATTAATTCTTCATTTTTATCAATGTCATTTTCACATTTTTCTCTCTCAGGTAGTGCCGAAGTCACTCACACATCATGACATGACTTTCCCTGGATTTCATCTTGAAATCCAAAGTGGCCATGCGAAACCCAGCTTAGGAGAAATTCTACCAAAAATTTGGCAGAACTTCCCCTTAAAAGTTGACTACCCAAACCTGTGAAAACAAAGCAACAATAACTCAATCTCCATGAACCTACATATTTCAACAATTCAACTTCCATAAGCGATGTTTGGACCCAAAATGAACATTTTGGCCTGACAAGACACGTCTTGGAGAAATTGAGCCAATATCAGTGGCTCAAGCTATATATTGTCGACAAGCTCGAAATATATATTTAGAGGCTAAATAAAGCCTACTATGGAAGTATGACAAGTCAACTTTAGCATATTTTCCTACTTCGGCTAGGAAAAACCGAGCTAGACAAGGAAGGAGGGGTGGCAGACTAACCAAATGAAATTGAAATGTGCTGAAACTTTCCAGATCCATTCTAGACAGCCCAAGGATCATTTCTTATGAAGAGTGCAAGAGCTTTTTTTGAGTGGAAGGCCTTCAAACAATCAGCCCAATTTTCTACAGAAGCAAAACTGGAAAACTGGACCTGTAAGAGGTCCAGCAGCATTTTCGGCCCAACCACATGGAATAAAAATCTGAAAATTTGTCAGGATGATCTACACTCATAGTGGAACATTTCATATGAAGAAGTCGAAGGCATATAATGAAGTCTTGTTGGAGAAATAATTGAAGGAATAAAGGGGCAGAAACTGACCTAAAACCAGCTCAATATTCACATGTTCATGTTTCCTACCCACATGAAGAAAGCTAGATGCTTTTCTCTTTTTCCTTGGATATATTTTTCTTCTACAATCTCTTTAATAGATCATCACCACTTCCATGTTGCTGCACCTTCATGCTTTGCTTTCATTTCATCTTTTCTCTATCTTTTCCATATTTTACAAGTGAACTTAGATCTACTTTCATTATTTTTCTTCCACTCATCATTTCACTCTTCTTTTTCTTCCCTATATAAACACATTCTCCTCTCATTCTAAGACACAAACACATTCACATTCAACAACAACATCTCTAAGATGATCTAAGTTCTCTCTAGAGCAAACCTCTCTAAGAGCAACTCCTCTCCCTCTCTTTCTCTTTCTCTTAGCGGTGATCACACTCCTAGTCCTAGTCTTCTCAGAAGCCGACTTTCAGTGCCACCAAACCCTCTGTCAACGTGCTTCGGTCCTAGTCTCCTCGGGAGCCGACGGTAGTGCCGCGACCACAACGGTTACAGAACCAGCCAAGCAAGGGTAACGCCCTAGCAACCCAGCCAAGCTAAAGTCACGCTTTAGCAAGTTCTCCTCACTTCCAGGTGGTTCTCGCTCTGCTCGATCTACAACATCGAGTATCGATTTGGTGATTTTCAAGAAGCTCAGCAAAAGTCCTCACCACGAGGCAGAAAGAATCCCACGACGAGGTTGGTGCTCTCCTCGTCCACAATTGCTTGAAATAAGTCAGGTCAAGGGACACCCCCGACGACCGCACCCGAACGGTGCTGGCACGCCCGCGCAAGAAAAGAGACTGTTGACCAGCTGCAACAAAATTGGAGCCAAACAAGCGATATGCAAGAAATCTTAAACATGAACCCTGAGTATCAAATTTTAAATATAACAAGTGTCAGCAATCAGAGCAATTTAGATGAAATATTGAAATAAGATATAAGTAGGTTAAACGGGTAACCTACGATAGGATAAAGGTGGTGTACTCTATGCTTCGACTCCTATGCACGGCTGACCTCAACTAGTTTGCAGTCGGGGGACGAGAAATCGAAAAGCACAGGGAAAAACATTTAGAAAAAACGTTAGACTGAGTGCAAAAAAAAAATTTCAAAGGAAAACAAAATAAGATTTAATGCTTTCCCCAATTTAGTTTATGATAAAACCAAGCATGCAGTAAAAGTTCAAGAATACTTTTAAATGCCAAGTGAAACGAGTATCACAAACTATCATAAAACTCGTGAACACACTCTTAATCCTCCTTTGTACTGAAATCTCAACTCATGTTGTTAATCATCTCAAAATCACTTTAGAAATCTCAATAAAAATACTCATATGATAAAATAGGCGATGACTAGAGGGAACTGCCGACTGGTCATCTCATGCCATCTGGAGGGTACTACCGACCAGGGACGCATCAGAGGGTACTTCTGACCGGAATACGAGGAGGTGATGGCTAAAGGATACTGCCGACCAACCATCTCATGTCACCTAGAGGGTACTGCTGACCATATTACGCATCAGAGGGTATTACCGACCAAAATAGATAGTTAGAGGGTACTGCCGACTAACTATCTCATGCCATCTGGAGGATACTGCCGACCAGATGACGCATTGGAGGGTACTGCCGACCGGAATATATATTCTTGAGGGTACTGTCAACCATAATATTGTCTGGAGGGTACTATCGACCAGGGACGCATCGAAGGGTACTTCTGACCGGAATACGAAGAGGTGATGGCTAAAGGATACTGCCGACCAACCATCTCATGTCATCTAGAAGGTACTGCTGACCAGATTACGCATCGGAGGGTATTACTGACCAGAATAGATGGTTATAGGGTATTGCCGACTAACTATCTCATGCCATCTGGAGAGTATTGCCGACCAGATGACGCATTGGAGGGTACTGCCGACCGGAATATATATTCTGGAAGGTACTGTCAACCATAATATTGTCTGGAAGGTACTGTCGACCAGACTATTACTTGGAGAGTACTGCCG